>NW_018745661.1:0-15978 GCF_001683475.1 Chenopodium quinoa
ACATTCAAACAAAGATTTCGAATCAAATGAAAGTCAAATACATTCTACAAAGCTAATTGAATCAAATGAAAGTCAAACACATTCAAAGCTATTTGAATAAATGAAAGTCAAATACATTCTACAAAGCTAATTGAATCAAATGAAAAACACATTCAAACCAAGCTATTTTAATTAAATGAATGTCAAATACATTCTACAAAGCTAATTGAATCAAATGAAAGTCAAAAACATTCAAACAAAGCTATTTGAAGAAAATGAAAGTCAAATACATTCTACAAAGCAAATTGAACAAATGAAAGTCAAACACATTCAAACAAAGCTATTTGAATAAAATGAAAGTCAAATACATTCTACTCAGCTAATTGAATCAAATGACAGTCAAATACATTCTACAAAGCTAATTGTATCAAATGAAAGTCAAACACATTCAAACAAAGCTATTTGAATCAAATGAAAGTGAAATTCATTCTACAAAGCTATTTGAATCAAATGAGAGTCAAATACATTTTAAACAAAGCTATTTGAATCAAATGACAGTCAAAATACATTCTACAAAGCTAATTGTATCAAATGAAAGTCAACACATTCAAACAAAGCTATTTGAATCAAATGAAAGTGAAATGCATTCTACAAAGCTATTTGAATCAAATGAGAGTCAAATACATTCAAACAAAGCTAATTAAATCAATAAAAGTCAAATACATTCTACAAAGCTAATTGAATCAAATGAAAGTCAAACACATTCAAACAAAGCTAATTGAATCAAATGAAAGTCAAACACATTCAAACAAAGCTAATTGAATCAACTGAAAGTCAAATACATTCAACAAAGCAAATTGAATCAAATGAAAGTCAAACACATTCAACTAAAGCTAATTGAATCAAATGAAAGTCAAACATATTCAAACAAAGCTATTTTAATCAAATGGATGTCAAATACGTTCAACAAAGCTAATTGTAACAAATGAAAGTCAAACACATTCAAATAAAGCAATTTGAATCAAATGAAAGTCAACGCATTCAAACAAAGTTATTTAAAATCAAATGAAAGTGAAATGCATTCTACAAAGATAATTGAATCAAATGAAAGTTAAAACGCATTCAAACAAAGCTATTTGAATCAAATGAGAGTCAAATACATTCTACAAAGCTAATTGAATCAAATGAAAGTCAAACACATTCAAACAAAGCTAATTGAATCAAATGAAAGTCAAATTCATTCAACAAAGCTAATTGAATCAAATGAAAGTCAAACACATTCAAACAAAGCTAATTGAATAAAATGAAAGTCAAGCACATTCAAACAAAGCTATTTTTAATCAAATGAAAGTCAAATACATTCTACAAAGCTAATTGAATCAAATGAAAGTCAAACACATTCAAACAAAGCTATTTTGAATCAAATGAAAGTCAAACACATTCAAACAAAGCTATTTGAATCAAATGAGAGTCAAATACATTCAAACAAAGCTAATTAAATCAAAATGAAAGTCAAACACATTCAAATAAAGCTAATTTAATCAAATGAAAGTCAAACACATTCAAACAAAGCTAATTGAATCAAATGAAAGTCAAATTCATTCAACAAAGCTAATTGAATCAAATGAGAGTCAAATACATTCTACAAAGCTAATTGAATCAAATGAAAGTCAAACACATTCAAACAAAGCTAATTGAATCAAATGAAAGTCAAATTCATTCAACAAAGCTAATTGAATCAAATGAAAGTCAAACACATTCAAACAAAGCTAATTGAATCAAATGAAAGTCAAGCACATTCAAACAAAGCTATTTTAATCAAATGAAAGTCAAATACATTCTACAAAGCTAATTGAATCAAATGAACGTCAAACACATTCAAACAAAGCTATTTGAATCAAATGAAAGTCAAACACATTCAAACAAAGCTATTTGAATCAAATGAGAGTCAAATACATTCAAACAAAGCTAATTAAATCAAATGAAAGTCAAACACATTCAAATAAAGCTAATTTAATCAAATAAAAGTCAAACACATTCAAACAAAGATTTCGAATCAAATGAAAGTCAAATACATTCTACAAAGCTAATTGATTCAAATGAAAGGCAAAACACATTCAAACAAAGCTAATTGAATCAAATGAAAGTAAAACACATTCAAACAAAGCTATTTGAATCAAATGAAAGTCAAACACATTCAAACAAAGCGATTTGAATCAAATGAGAGTCAAATACATTAAAACAAAGCTTATTAAATCAAATAAAAGTCTAATACATTCTACAAAGCAAATTGAATTAAATTAAAGTCAAATACATTAAAACAAAGCTAATTAAATCAAATGAAAGTCAAATGCATTCTACAAAGATAATTGAATCAAATGAAAGTTCAACGCATTCAAACAAAGCTATTTGAATCAAATGAAAGTCAAATACATTCTACAAAGCTAATAAAATCAGATGAAAGTCAAACACATTCAAACAAAGCTATTTTGAATCAAAAGAAAGTCAAACACATTCACACAAAGCTAATTGAATCAAATGAAAGTCAAATTCATTCAACAAAGCTAATTGAATCAAATAAAAGTCAAAGACATTCAAACAAAGCTAATTGAATCAAATGAAAGTCAAGCATATTCAAACAAAGCTATTTTAATCAAATGAAAGTCAAAATACATTCTACAAAGCTAATTGAATCAAATGAAAGTCAAAACACATTTAAATTAAACTATTTAAATCAAATGAAAGTCAAATACATTCTACAAAGCTAATTGAATCAAATGAAAGTCAAACACATTCAAACAAAGCTATTTGAATCAAATGAGAGTCAAATAAATTCAAACAAAGCTAAAAAAATCAAATTAAAGTCAAATACATTCTACAAAGCTAATAGAATCAAATGGAAGTCAAATACATTCTACAAAGCTAATTGAATTAAATTAAAGTCAAACACATTCAAAACAAGCTAATTAAATTTAACGAAAGTCAAACACATTCAAACAAAGCTTTCGAATCAAGTGAAAGTCAAATACATTCAACAAAGCTAATTGAAACAAATGAAAGTCAAACACATTCAAACAAAGCTATTTGAATCAAATGAAAGTCAAATACATTCTACTAAGCTAATTGAATCAAATGAAAGTAAAAACACATTCAAACAAAGCTATTTGAATCAAATGACAGTCAAATACATTCTACAAAGCTAATTGTATCAAATGAAAGTCAAACACATTCAAAAAAAGCTATTTGAATCAAATGAAAGTGAAATGCATTCTACAAAGCTATTTGAATCAAATGAGAGTCAAATACATTCAAACAAAGCTAATTAAATCAAATAAAAGTCAAATACATTCTACAAAGCTAATTGAATCAAATAAAAGTCAAACACATTCAAACAAAGCTAATTGAATCAACTGAAAGTCAAATACATTCAACAAAGCAAATTGAATCAAATGAAAGTCAAACACAATCAACTAAAGCTAATTGAATCAAATAAAAGTCAAACATATTCAAAACAAAGCTATTTTAATCAAATGAATGTGAAATACGTTCAACAAAGCTAATTGTATCAAATGAAAGTCAAACACATTCAGATAAAGCTATTTGAATCAAATGAAAGTCAAACGCATTCAAACAAAGTTATTTCAATCAAATGAAAGTCAAATGCATTCTACAAAGATAATTGAATTAAATGAAAGTTAAATGCATTCAAACAAAGCTATTTGAATCAAATGAAAGTCAAATACATTCTACAAAGCTAATTTAATCAAATGAAAGTCAAACACATTCAAACAAAGCTATTTGAATCAAATGAAAGTCAAACACATTCATACAAAGCTAATTGAATCAAATGAAAGTCAAATTCATTCAACAAAGCTAATTGAATCAAATAAAAGTCAAACACATTCAAACAAAGCTATTTTAATCAAATGAAAGTCAAATACATTCTACGAAGCTAATTGAATCAAATGAAAGTCAAACACATTCAAACAAAGCTATTTGAATCAAATGAAAGTCAAACACATTCAAACAAAGCTATTTGAATCAAATGAGAGTCAAATACATTCAAACAAAGCTAATTAAATCAAATAAAAGTCTAATACATTCTACAAAGCTAATTGATTTAAATTAAAGTCAAACACATTCAAACAAAGCTAATTGAATCAAATGAAAGTCAAACACATTCAAACAAAGATTTCGAATCAAATGAAAGTCAAATACATTCTACAAAGCTAATTGAATCAAATGAAAGTCAAACACATTCAAATAAAGCTATTTGAATCAAATGAAAGTCAAATACATTCTACAAAGCTAATTGAATCAAATGAAAGTCAAACACATTCAAACCAAGCTATTTTAATTAAATGAATGTCAAATACATTCTACAAAGCTAATTGAATAAAATGAAAGTCAAACACATTCAAACAAAGCTATTTGAAGAAAATGAAAGTCAAATACATTCTACAAAGCAAATTGAAACAAATGAAAGTCAAACACATTCAAACAAAGCTATTTGAATAAAATGAAAGTCAAATACATTCTACTCAGCTAATTGAATCAAATGACAGTCAAATACATTCTACAAAGCTAATTGTATCAAATGAAAGTTAAACACATTCAAACAAAGCTATTTGAATCAAATGAAAGTGAAATGCATTCTACAAAGCTATTTGAATCAAATGAGAGTCAAATACATTTAAACAAAGCTATTTGAATCAAATGACAGTCAAATACATTCTACAAAGCTAATTGTATCAAATGAAAGTCAAACACATTCAAACAAAGCTATTTGAATCAAATGAAAGTGAAATGCATTCTACAAAGCTATTTGAATCAAATGAGAGTCAAATACATTCAAACAAAGCTAATTAAATCAAATAAAAGTCAAATACATTCTACAAAGCTAATTGAATCAAATGAAAGTCAAACACATTCAAACAAAGCTAATTGAATCAAATGAAAGTCAAACACATTCAAACAAAGCTAATTGAATCAACTGAAAGTCAAATACATTCAACAAAGCAAATTGAATCAAATGAAAGTCAAACACATTCAACTAAAGCTAATTGAATCAAATGAAAGTCAAACATATTCAAACAAAGCTATTTTAATCAAAGAATGTCAAATACGTTCAACAAAGCTAATTGTAACAAATGAAAGTCAAACACATTCAAATAAAGCAATTTGAATCAAATGAAAGTCAACGCATTCAAACAAAGTTATTTAAATCAAATGAAAGTGAAATGCATTCTACAAAGATAATTGAATCAAATGAAAGTTAAACGCATTCAAACAAAGCTATTTGAATCAAATGAGAGTCAAATACATTCTACAAAGCTAATTGAATCAAATGAAAGTCAAACACATTCAAACAAAGCTAATTGAATCAAATGAAAGTCAAATTCATTCAACAAAGCTAATTGAATCAAATGAAAGTCAAACACATTCAAACAAAGCTAATTTAATAAAATGAAAGTCAAGCACATTCAAACAAAGCTATTTTAATCAAATGAAAGTCAAATACATTCTACAAATCTAATTGAATCAAATGAAAGTCAAACACATTCAAACAAAGCTATTTGAATCAAATGAAAGTCAAACACATTCAAACAAAGCTATTTGAATCAAATGAGAGTCAAATACATTCAAACAAAACTAATTAAATCAAATGAAAGTCAAACACATTCAAATAAAGCTAATTTAATCAAATGAAAGTCAAACACATTCAAACAAAGCTAATTGAATCAAATGAAAGTCAAATTCATTCAACAAAGCTAATTGAATCAAATGAGAGTCAAATACATTCTACAAAGCTAATTGAATCAAATGAAAGTCAAACACATTCAAACAAAGCTAATTGAATCAAATGAAAGTCAAATTCATTCAACAAAGCTAATTGAATCAAATGAAAGTCAAACACATTCAAACAAAGCTAATTGAATCAAATGAAAGTCATGCACATTCAAACAAAGCTATTTTAATCAAATGAAAGTCAAATACATTCTACAAAGCTAATTGAATCAAATGAACGTCAAACACATTCAAACAAAGCTATTTGAATCAAATGAAAGTCAAACACATTCAAACAAAGCTATTTGAATCAAATGAGAGTCAAATACATTCAAACAAAGCTAATTAAATCAAATGAAAGTCAAACACATTCAAATAAAGCTAATTTAATCAAATAAAAGTCAAACACATTCAAACAAAGATTTCGAATCAAATGAAAGTCAAATACATTCTACAAAGCTAATTGATTCAAATGAAAGTCAAACACATTCAAACAAAGCTAATTGAATCAAATGAAAGTAAAACACATTCAAACAAAGCTATTTGAATCAAATGAAAGTCAAACACATTCAAACAAAGCGATTTGAATCAAATGAGAGTCAAATACATTAAAACAAAGCTAATTAAATCAAATAAAAGTCTAATACATTCTACAAAGCAAATTGAATTAAATTAAAGTCAAATACATTAAAACAAAGCTAATTAAATCAAATGAAAGTCAAATGCATTCTACAAAGATAATTGAATCAAATGAAAGTTTAAACGCATTCAAACAAAGCTATTTGAATCAAATGAAAGTCAAATACATTCTACAAAGCTAATTGAATCAAATGAAAGTCAAACACATTCAAACAAAGCTATTTGAATCAAATGAAAGTCAAACACATTCCTACAAAGCTAATTGAATGAAATGAAAGTCAAATTCATTCAACAAAGCTAATTGAATCAAATAAAAGTCAAACACATTCAAACAAAGCTATTTTAATCAAATGAAAGTCAAATACATTCTACGAAGCTAATTGAATCAAATGAAAGTCAAACACATTCAAACAAAGCTATTTGAATCAAATGAAAGTCAAACACATTCAAACAAAGCTATTTGAATCAAATGAGAGTCAAATACATTCAAACAAAGCTAATTAAATCAAATAAAAGTCTAATACATTCTACAAAGCTAATTGAATTAAATTAAAGTCAAACACATTCAAACAAAGCTAATTGAATCAAATGAAAGTCAAACACATTCAAACAAAGATTTCGAATCAAATGAAAGTCAAATACATTCAAACAAAGATTTCGAATCAAATGAAAGTCAAATACATTCTACAAAGCTAATTGAATCAAATGAAAGTCAAACACATTCAAACAAAGCTAATTGAATCAAATGAAAGTCAAATACATTCAACAAAGCAAATTGAATCAAATGAAAGTCAAACACATTCAACTAAAGCTAATTGAATCAAATGAAAGTCAAACATATTCAAACAAAGCTATTTTAATCAAATGAATGTCAAATACGTTCAACAAAGCTAATTGTAACAAATGAAAGTCAAACACATTCAAATAAAGCAATTTGAATCAAATGAAAGTCAACGCATTCAAACAAAGTTATTTAAATCAAATGAAAGTGAAATGCATTCTACAAAGATAATTGAATCAAATGAAAGTTAAACGCATTCAAACAAAGCTATTTGAATCAAATGAGAGTCAAATACATTCTACAAAGCTAATTGAATCAAATGAAAGTCAAACACATTCAAACAAAGCTAATTGAATCAAATGAAAGTCAAATTCATTCAACAAAGCTAATTGAATCAAATGAAAGTCAAACACATTCAAACAAAGCTAATTGAATAAAATGAAAGTCAAGCACATTCAAACAAAGCTATTTTAATCAAATGAAAGTCAAATACATTCTACAAAGCTAATTGAATCAAATGAAAGTCAAACACATTCAAACAAAGCTATTTGAATCAAATGAAAGTCAAACACATTCAAACAAAGCTATTTGTATCAAATGAGAGTCAAATACATTCAAACAAAGCTAATTAAATCAAATGAAAGTCAAACACATTCAAATAAAGCTAATTTAATCAAATGAAAGTCAAACACATTCAAACAAAGCTAATTGAATCAAATGAAAGTCAAATTCATTCAACAAAGCTAATTGAATCAAATGAGAGTCAAATACATTCTACAAAGCTAATTGAATCAAATGAAAGTCAAACACATTCAAACAAAGCTAATTGAATCAAATGAAAGTCAAATTCATTCAACAAAGCTAATTGAATCAAATGAAAGTCAAACACATTCAAACAAAGCTAATTGAATCAAATGAAAGTCAAGCACATTCAAACAAAGCTATTTTAATCAAATGAAAGTCAAATACATTCTACAAAGCTAATTGAATCAAATGAACGTCAAACACATTCAAACAAAGCTATTTGAATCAAATGAAAGTCAAACACATTCAAACAAAGCTATTTGAATCAAATGAGAGTCAAATACATTCAAAAAAAGCTAATTAAATCAAATGAAAGTCAAACACATTCAAATAAAGCTAATTTAATCAAATAAAAGTCAAACACATTCAAACAAAGATTTCGAATCAAATGAAAGTCAAATACATTCTACAAAGCTAATTGATTCAAATGAAAGTCAAACACATTCAAACAAAGCTAATTGAATCAAATGTAAGTAAAACACATTCAAACAAAGCTATTTGAATCAAATGAAAGTCAAACACATTCAAACAAAGCGATTTGAATCAAATGAGAGTCAAATACATTAAAACAAAGCTAATTAAATCAAATAAAAGTCTAATACATTCTACAAAGCAAATTAAATTAAATTAAAGTCAAATACATTAAAACAAAGCTAATTAAATCAAATGAAAGTCAAATGCATTCTACAAAGATAATTGAATCAAATGAAAGTTAAACGCATTCAAACAAAGCTATTTGAATCAAATGAAAGTCAAATACATTCTACAAAGCTAATTGAATCAAATGAAAGTCAAACACATTCAAACAAAGCTATTTGAATCAAATGAAAGTCAAACACATTCCTACAAAGCTAATTGAATGAAATGAAAGTCAAATTCATTCAACAAAGCTAATTGAATCAAATAAAAGTCAAACACATTCAAACAAAGCTATTTTAATCAAATGAAAGTCAAATACATTCTACGAAGCTAATTGAATCAAATGAAAGTCAAACACATTCAAACAAAGCTATTTGAATCAAATGAAAGTCAAACACATTCAAACAAAGCTATTTGAATCAAATGAGAGTCAAATACATTCAAACAAAGCTAATTAAATCAAATAAAAGTCTAATACATTCTACAAAGCTAATTGAATTAAATTAAAGTCAAACACATTCAAACAAAGCTAATTGAATCAAATGAAAGTCAAACACATTCAAACAAAGATTTCGAATCAAATGAAAGTCAAACACATTCAAACAAAGATTTCGAATCAAATGAAAGTCAAATACATTCTACAAAGCTAATTGAATCAAATGAAAGTCAAACACATTCAAATAAAGCTATTTTAATCAAATGAAAGTCAAATACATTCTACCAAGCTTATTGAATAAAATGAAAGTAAAACACATTCAAACAAAGCTATTTGAATCAAATGAAAGTTAAACACATTCAAACAAAGCGATTTGAATCAAATGAGAGTCAAATACATTAAAACAAAGCTAATTAAATCAAATAAAAGTCAAATACATTCTACAAAGCAAATTGAAACAAATGAAAGTCAAACACATTCAAACAAAGCTATTTGAATAAAATGAAAGTGAAATGCATTCTACAAAGCTATTTGAGTCAAATGAGAGTCAAATACATTCAAACAAAGCTATTTGAATCAAATGACAGTCAAATACATTCTACAAAGCTAATTGTATCAAATGAAAGTCAAACACATTCAAACAAAGCTATTTGAATCAAATGAAAGTGAAATGCATTCTACAAAGCTATTTGAATCAAATGAGAGTCAAATACATTCAAACAAAGCTAATTAAATCAAATAAAAGTCTAATACATTCTACAAAGCTAATTGAATTAAATTAAAGTCAAACACATTCAAACAAAGCTAATTGAATCAAATGAAAGTCAAACACATTCAAACAAAGATTTCGAATCAAATGAAAGTCAAATACATTCTACAAAGCTAACTGAATCAAATGAAAGTCAAACACATTCAAATAAAGCTATTTGAATCAAATGAAAGTCAAATACATTCTACAAAGCTAATTGAATCAAATGAAAGTCAAACACATTCAAACAAAGTTATATGATTCAAATGAAAGTTAAATACATTCTACAAAGCTAATTTAATCAAATGAAAGTCAAGCACATTCAAACAAAGCTATTTTAATCAAATGAAAGTCAAATACATTCTACCAAGCTTATTGAATCAAATGAAAGTAAAACACATTCAAACAAAGCTATTTGAATCAAATGAAAGTTAAACACATTCAAACAAAGCGATTTGAATCAAATGAGAGTCAAATACATTAAAACAAAGCTAATTAAATCAAATAAAAGTCAAATACATTCTACAAAGCAAATTGAAACAAATGATAGTCAAACACATTCAAACAAAGCTATTTGAATCAAATGAAAGTGAAATGCATTCTACAAAGCTATTTGAGTCAAATGAGAGTCAAATACATTCAAACAAAGCTATTTGAATCAAATGACAGTCAAATACATTCTACAAAGCTAATTGTATCAAATGAAAGTCAAACACATTCAAACAAAGCTATTTGAATCAAATGAAAGTGAAATGCATTCTACAAAGCTATTTGAATCAAATGAGAGTCAAATACATTCAAACAAAGCTAATTAAATCAAATAAAAGTCTAATACATTCTACAAAGCTAATTGAATTAAATTAAAGTCAAACACATTCAAACAAAGCTAATTGAATCAAATGAAAGTTAAATACATTCTACAAAGCTAATTTAATCAAATGAAAGTCAAGCACATTCAAACAAAGCTATTTTAATCAAATGAAAGTCAAATACATTCTACCAAGCTTATTGAATCAAATGAAAGTAAAACACATTCAAACAAAGCTATTTGAATCAAATGAAAGTTAAACACATTCAAACAAAGCGATTTGAATCAAATGAGAGACAAATACATTAAAACAAAGCTAATTAAATCAAATAAAAGTCTAATACATTCTACAAAGCAAATTGAATTAAATTAAAGTCAAATACATTAAAACAAAGCTAATTAAATCAAATGAAAGTCAAATGCATTCTACAAAGATAATTGAATCAAATGAAAGTTAAACGCATTCAAACAAAGCTATTTGAATAAAATGAAAGTCAAATACATTCTACAAAGCTAATTGAATCAAATGAAAGTCAAACACATTCAAACAAAGCTATTTGAATCAAATGAAAGTCAAACACATTCATACAAAGCTAATTGAATCAAATGAAAGTCAAATTCATTCAACAAAGCTAATTGAATCAAATAAAAGTCAAACACATTCAATCAAAGCTATTTTAACACTCAAACAAAGCTAATTGAATCAAATGGAAGTCAAATTACATTCTACAAAGCTAATTGAATTAAATTAAAGTCAAACACATTCAAAACAAGCTAATTGAATTTAACGAAAGTCAAACACATTCAAACATAGCTTTCGAATCAAGTGAAAGTCAAATACATTCTACAAAGCTAATTGAAACAAATGAAAGTCAAACGCATTCAAACAAAGCTATTTGAATCAAATGAAAGTCAAATACATTCTACTAAGCTAATTGAATCAAATGAAAGTCAAACACATTCAAAAAAAGCTATTTGAATCAAATGACAGTCAAATACATTCTACAAAGCTAATTGTATCAAATGAAAGTCAAACACATTCAAACAAAGCTATTTGAATCAAATGAAAGTAAATTCATTCTACAAAGCTATTTGAATCAAATGAGAGTCAAATACATTCAAACAAAGCTAATTAAATCAAGTAGAAGTCGAATACATTCTACAAAGCTAATTGAATCAAATTAAAGTCAAACACATTCAAACAAAGCTAATTGAATCAGCTGAAAGTCAAACACATTCAAACAAAGATTTCGAATCAAATGAAAGTCAAATACATTCTACAAAGCTCATTGAATCAAATGAAAGTCAAACACATTCAAACAAAGCTATTTTAATAAAATGAATGTCAAATACATTCTACAAAGCTAATTAAAATCAAATAAAAGTCAAACACATTCAAATAAAGCTATTTGAATCAAATGAAAGTCAAATACATTCTACAAAGCTAATTGAAACAAATGAAAGTTAAACACATTCAAACAAAGCTATTTGAATCAAATGAAAGTCAAATACATTCTACTAAGCTAATTGAATCAAATGAAAGTCAAACACATTCAAACAAAGCTATTTGAAATAAATGACAGTCAAATACATTCTACAAAGCTAATTGTATCAAATGAAAGTCAAATACGTTCTACAAAGCTAATTGTATCAAATGAAAGTCAAACGCAATCAAATAAAGCTATTTGAGTCAAATGAAAGTCAAACACATTCAAACAAAGTTGTTTAAATTAAATGAAAGTGAAATGTATTCTTCAAAGCTAATTGAATCAAATGAAAGTTAAACGCATTCAAACAAAGCTATTTGAATCAAATGAAAGTCAAACACATTCAAATAAAGCTAATTGAATCAAATGAAAGTCAAATACATTCAACAAAGCTAATTGAATCAAATGAAAGTCAAACACATTCAAACAAAGCTAATTGAATCAAATGAAAGTCAAGCACATTCAAACAAAGCTATTTTAATCGAATGAAAGTCAATTACATTCTACAAAGCTAATTGAATCAAATGAAAGTCAAACACATTCAAACAAAGCTATTTGAATCAAATGAAAGTCAAACACATTCAAACAATGCTATTTGAATCAAATGAGTGTTGTATATTTGGAGTAACACTCGAAATACACAAGGGATAAACCAAGGGATAGATAAGGCTAAAGAACCAAAGGCTTCTTAGATACAGTCACACCACTAAGAAACGTTTTGGATTCCTAAGATCACAAGCCAACTAGTAGCCTAAACTAGCTAACTAAGCAAAGGAAACGAAATTCCAAATCCAAGAATTTCAGGTTTTTGTTTCTAATCCAAGAAACGAATGTAAGACAAGTTTTTTTTGTTCGAAATAATCTGATTTTTTTCATTCACATTTGCTTGCTATTTATAGTGAACAAGCATCCTTAAGTACAAGCTAACTTAAGTGACTTTTCAGCTCACTTGTTACACGCCTAAAGCTAAGTACAATTCAGCTTTTGTTGTCTAGATACATTAATAAAAGAAGCCTTACTTAACTAGATACATCAAAGAGAAAAATGGTGGTTTGTAACCTCCAAATAAAATCAGAAATAAGAGAGTATAACTCCCCCTTGATTCACGCCCAACAAGCAGCAAACTTGGAGGTGTAACAGCTCCCCTTTTCACGCCCAATTCAAGCAGCAAGTGAAGTGTAACTCCTCCTTGTTTCAAGCCTTGAATTAAGCTTGAATGTATGTGGTCAAGGATGTACTTGGACGCCTCTTGAATGTACCAGTTGCTGGCTGAAGTAAACGGCCACTTGAAGACTCAATTGAAAGCTTGTAACTCCTTATTGATGCTGATTGTAACACCCAAGTTAAAGCCTTGAAATTCCTTTGAAAAGAATTTCGGATTCCATGCTTCGTTCACATGCCTTCTTGATGTATCTTGCACTTGTACTTTGTGTGAATATTTTCGAACTATAATCAGCTAAAAATAACTAAGAAAAATATAACTAATTTGCAAACTTAAAATAAGACTAAAGTTTACAATTTATTCAAAGCATAAAAAGAACTAGAATAAACTAGTTAATAAGAACAACAAGAAATTCAAGGGGTTGAATATCTTGCTGCCCAAGGATAGAATGCATAGCACCAAAACATGATGCTACATCTTGAACCAAAGAAATGTCCATAACAAGTTGTTAGGCTTGGCTACAACATTCCCCCCTTCTTGAAAAGAGTTTGCCCTCAAACTCGGCAACTCTTCAAACTCATCATAGTAAGGTGATAAATCAGCCACATTAAAGGTGCTAGAAACACCATAGTCTCCGGGCAACTCAACTTTGTAAGCATTATCATTCACCTTTTCAACAATAGCAAATGGACCATCACTACGAGGACTAACCTTGGACCGTCTTTTGGAAGGAAATCTTTCCTTTCGAAGATGAATCCAAACTAAGTCACCGGGCTGAAAACGGACCTCCTTTCTTTTCTTGTCATAGTATGCCTTAGTCTTTGCATTAGTTTGTTCAATTTTGGAACGAACTTGCTCATGCATAGACTTTGATTTCTTTTGCGCGCACCTCGGCATCATTGCTGAACTTGTTTGGTGAGGGAATGGGAGTGAGATCAATAGGAGTGCACGGATTGAATCCATACACCACTTCAAAAGGACTCAAACCTGTTGTCTTGCTAGGCACACGATTGTAAGCAAACTCCGCATGAGGAAGCATCTCTTCCCATTGCTTGGGACGTTTAGTAGCCAAAGACCGCAGCAAGGATCCCAAAGTTCTATTAGTCACTTCGGTTTGACCATCTGTTTGAGGATGACATTGAAGTGCTAAAGTTCAATTTCGTGCCCATCTTCCTCCATAATGTAAGCCAAAAATGACTTAGAAATTTTGGATCACGATCACTCACCATGGATATAGGTACACCATGTAAACGAACAATCTCATTGAAAAACAAGTTAGCAACATGAGTAGCATCATAAGTTGTATGACAAGCAATAAAATGGGCCATTTTAGAAAATCGGTCCACAACAACCATTATAGATCTTTCTTTCGTTGGGTGATAGGAAGTCCCACAACGAAATCAAGACTAATATCTTCCCATGGTGCTTGTGGAATAGGTAAGGGCAAAAGATAGCCTTGAGGTAGACTATGACTCTTGGCCTTTTGACATATCACGCATCTTTTCACAATGAACTCCACATCACGGACCAACCTAGGCCAATGAAAGTATTCTTGGATAAGAAGAGTAGTCTTCTCTTATGCCAAAGTGTCCCGCCATTCCTCCTTCATGAAACTCTTGATAAGAGATTCTCTTAGGCTTGATCTTGGAATGCACAACCTGTTTCCTTTGAACAAATAGCCATCTAAAATGTAATAATCTTTGTAAGCATGATTAGAACATTTTAAAAAACAAATCACCAAAGTCATGATCATTGTGGTAACTTGCTTTTACATCATCAACACTAATCACCCTTGCTTTGAAAGAATTCAAGAGTGTATATCTCCTTGAAAGCGCATCAGCTCCTTTGTTCATGGCGCCTCTCCTATGCTTGATCACGAAATGAAAAGCTTGCAAATACTCCACCCATTTGGCATGGCGAGGTTGGAGTTTTTGTTGGCTTTGAAGATATTTGAGGCTTCATGATCCGAATGAAGGATGAACTCCTTGGAAATGAGGTAATGTCTCCAATGGTCCAAAGCACGAACAAGAGCAAAGAACTCCTTATCATAGGTGCTATACTTCCGTTGTGCTTTCATTGAGTTTTTCACTAAAGTAGGCAAGGGGACGCCCAACTTGTGACAAACAGCACCAATACCAACTCCACTAGCATCGCACTCAACTTCAAAAACTTCATCAAAGTTAGGCAAAGCAAGAATAGGTGCACTAGTAAGTTGATGTTTTACCTCATCAAAGGCCTTTTTGAGCCTTATCATTCCAAACTAACTTCTGATTTTTAGTTAGTTCCGTGATAGGTGCCATGAGAGTGCTAAAGTTCCGTACAAATCTTCTATAGAAAGAAGCAAAGTCCATGAAAGCTTCGAAACTTGTTGGACGGTTTGTGGTGTAGGCCACTCACGAATTGCAGCAACTTTCTTTTCATCAACTTCAATGCCTTGTGATGAAACTTTAAAGCCAAGAAAAATAACTTGGAAGTGAAGAAATGACACTTCTCTAAGTTACCATACAACTTTTCACGTTCAAGGGCTTCAAAAACCTGTTGCAAATGCATAGAATGCTCTTCTTCCTCCCTACTATACACCAAGATATCATCAAAAATAAACTACAACAAATTTACCCATGAAAAGTTGCATAACCTGATTCATAAGGCGCATAAATGTGGATGGTGCATTAGACAAACCAAATGGCATCACAAGCCATTCATAGAGG
>NW_018745662.1:0-29104 GCF_001683475.1 Chenopodium quinoa
AATGACCTATCTTTGGAAGCGGGTAGCTATCTTTTGGACAAGCTCTGTTTAAGTCTGTGTAATCTACGCACATCCGCCAGGTTCCATTCGGCTTTTTCACAAGGACAACATTGGCTACCCAATCCGGGAAGTAGCATTGCCGGATGAACCCAGCATCTAAGAGTTTCTTTACCTCGGCTGCTGCCGCCTGGGACCTTTCCTCCCCATGGTTCCTTTTCTTTTGCCTGACCGGCTTCTTCTTAGGATCCACAGCGAGTTTATGAACAACAAGATCCGGACTTACACCCGGCATCTCCACTACTTCAAAGGCAAACACATCTTTGAACTCCTTCAGCAAAAGGAGCAAGTCAGGTCCCAAGCTTTCAAAAGCAACCGTCCCAATTTTGACGGTTTTGTCTGGCCGGCTGTCTTCAAGGACAATGTCAATTATTTCTCCAGCCGGCTGGGGGCGAAGGCCGTCTGGCCTCTCCCCTGACAGTGATTGCTATTGTTTCTCTTTTACAAGCACCATTTGGTTCGCCTTTCTCTTTTTACCGGCTGGCTTAATAGCCGGTGAGCTTTGATCACAGTCGTCAAGTTCAACTATTTCTTTCTCTTGACCATCCGTGTCAAGCGTTGGTTTGATGTCCAAGAGGAACACTCTCTCTCGCCATCTTTTGGTCCCCACTCAAGGAACCGACTGTGCCATCATCCCTTTCAAACTTAATCAACATTAGAGATGGGATGATGACTGCTTTTGAGATGTTAAGGGTTGGGCGGCCAATAATCAAGTTGTAGGCAGTCAGCTCTCCTACGACAAGAAACTTGACAACCATGTGCCGACCCTTTCCCTTTTCTCCGAACCGGATGGGTAGATCAATCATGCCCACCGGGTGTACTACTCCCCCAAGACCAACAAGAGGGTATGAGGCCGGATGCATGCTACTGGGCTTTGTACTTGAGTTTTTCCAAGCACCGGTAGCTGATGAGGTCAGATGAGCTCCCAGTATCAATTAAGATCCGGCCAACTCGTTGATTGGCGATTTTGCACTCGATGACTATAGGGTCATCATGAGGCCGCCTGACCTCTCCTCTATCTTTCTTAGAGATGTTAACTTTCGAAAATGAATATTTAGACGACTGTCCCTCATCCACTGAGTTGACCAATTTCCTAATGTTATCCTTCGTGCCCCGGATGGTAGGCCAACCTCCCGCAAATCCACCGGCTATGGTTAGGATGGTATCCTCATCCGTATCGGATTGATTAGCCGGTGTATTTGGGGGTGGTCCTTTTACTTGTTTGGGAGCACCCTTTGATTTGGATAAATAGGACTTGAGAGCCCCTTCATCAGCAAGCCGGTCAAAGAGCCACCTGAGGCTAAAACACCCTCAGTATCATGGCCAATTTCTTCATTAAAGAGGCAATATTTGCTTTATCCCGGGCGCTCACGGGACTCTTCATGGGAGCCGTTTTTCAAGATTCAACCGGTCCTTTACTTATTTGAGAATGGAGGCACAATCCTTGTTGAATTCATACTTTGGCACATACGGATCCGACCTCTTTCTTTTCTGGAAAGGTTGTCCGGATGAGTCTGCTGCCCATACCCCTTTCTATTATTTTCTTCCTTTTTGGCCGGCTGGGTAGGCCGATTCTCTTTGTTGTCGGATCTTTTATAATCCGTTGGAAGTTTCATAGCACAAAGTTCCATTGCTTGAATGTAAGCCTCCACCTTCATAAGCGCTTTGTGAAGAGTAGAGACCCTCTTCCTGACCAAGTCAAACTTAAAAGTTGACCCGTCTTTTAGGCCTTTAAAGAAATCAGTGTAGGCAACGTCATCAGACAATCCATGGATTTGGATCCTCATCAGGTTAAACTGCCTGACATATGACCGGAGCCCTTCCTTATCTCCCTGCTGAATTGCCCCTAGATCAATGCTTGTTTTCTTGGTAGGAATATTCATAGAAAAGTTGGACGTAAACCAGTAGGCCAACGTCCTGTAATTATTGATGCATCCGGCTGGGAGGTTGCCAAACCAACGTTGAGCAATCCCTTTTAACGTTGCCTGGAAGAACCTACACCATGAGGCGTCATCCAAACCTTGCAAATACATCAGGTTGGTGTATGCCATGAGGTGATCTTCCGGGTTGGTGGTACCGTGACAAGGGTTAAATCGGTCGCTACAATCTAACTCTCAATCAAACAATACTTATACAAACACCCTATAACCAAGTACAATGGAAAATAAAGGTTCGGTCCACGAGGAACGAGAGTAATTGCAAATGAATCTTAAACCTAAGCTAGTTCAAAATCAATGAAAATGGTGTTTTGAAATACTACTAATAAGATGGGATAAACCAAATAAACTAAGACACTAGGAGAACGGGAATTCACCAAACCATCGGTAACTACGCAACAAGGAATCATAGAGACAAACGGGATATGCAAAGACTATATGTCTGATCAATATCGTGCCGATAGGAAGACAACGGGAATACTAAGCTTGGATTTCTCATGCACTTAACATTACTCGATACATAATCAAACCACATTCAATAATGAAATACTCAATTCACAATCTCTTGTTCAACCAAGAATAACATGCAATCAAATTCAAGACTCTAGGTTAGCTACTCCTATAATAATGAATTAACATGCAATCGCATATAATCAGTTTAATCACAATCTGTTTATCAAAACCAATCCTCAATTACATAGATTACCTACGCCGGGTTTCATCCCGAAACCCTAGCTCTAAAACTACTCACACATATTCATAATCACAGCAATAATAGATTCCATAAACATCATAGATCTAAACATAAATTCTGATTAAGGAAAAATAAAGCTAGATTAATAAACAAGAATGAAGAATACCAATTGTATTGATGCGAATCAATGGAAAAGTTTAGAACTTTGATATCCGTCGTCAATGGATAATACAAAGAATCTTCACAAATCTTGCTTCAAATCAATACAAGAAACTAAAATCGCTAGAATAATCTTTAAGAAAACTAATGAATCTCTAATACTAAGAACATTCTCCAATAACTCTGTACAAAGGCTCTCAAAAACAATCTCTAAATCTGTCTAAAAACGTCCCTTAAAGTCAGGCCTTATATACGTCTTCTAATTCGGAGAAGTTAGGTGCGCGGTCAACCCTCTATAGCACGGCCGTGCTAGCTTGTCAGTAGCTAAACCGGATTTCTTCTTCAATTTGGCACGGCCGTGCTATATTTGGCATGGCCGTGCAGCTGCCTGGCACGGCCGTGCTGAAAATTGACACGGCCGTGCTGAATATGCTCTAGCGCGGGGCTCATACTGAAGCTGACACGGGCACGGGCAACATCTGGCACGACCGTACTAATGGCTTGCACGGTCGTGCTGGTGCGTGGATACTGACACGGCCGTGCTATTGGCTTGCACGGCCGTGCTGCCTTGCCTGGGGCTGCTTGCTTATAGGCCAGCACGAATGTGCCTATGGTAACACGGCCGTGCTGCCTGTGCTATGTAATCAATGCACGACACTTGAACTTCCTTATCTCCTCGAACTTCGGTCAAGGCTAGCTCGGTTACGCATCAAGGGCTCGGGATCCGACTAAACTCGGTTGATATTACCTGAAAACACATCGAAAACAAACCGAAAACCTGTGAAGCACGTAATGTAGGGGACATAAGCATAACAAGGTAATAATCGACCAAAACGGCCCCAAATACATCCAAAATCATCCTAATATATGCTCTAAAGCGCGCCCTAAAGTGCGCTTGTCAAAAACCCCCCAAACTACCCTTTTTCTAGTCCTCGAGCAAAAACCAAGGGAAACACACACAAAATCAATAAACTATGCCATTGCATATAAATCAAATTTAGCACGGAATGAAGTCAATGGATCCTACTTAGAACAACCATGCACGGAATGAAAATTCACTCAAACAAGCAACGAGACACACAATCCAAGGTATCGTTGATCAAAATGCAAACAAAACCTAAACCAAGCATAGAGAACAAAGAAGTCATGCTTCCCTCTAAACACAACCAAACCAGCCAAGTCCTCTCCTTTTGCTTCAAATCACCACCCTAATTGGCCCCTCGTGATTCCTCGAAGGAACCGGAAAAAGTGATATTTTGAGGAAATAACAAAGGTATCCCGACATCTCGATTACGCATAATCTTTCCATAGGGTTGAAAGGTATCTCCCTCCACCGTTTGAGAACCGAACACCTCTAAAGTCTGAGGGTCTTAAAGGGTTGTAATGTATTGGCAATGGGTAAGGTAGGTGAAAACAATTTAAAATGTGGGGTTAATTTCTAAATGAAGCGCAAGAATCACAATTCTCAAAAACAAAAGTTCAAAAGATGTAATTCACATTCCACAATCTCATTGATTCACATTCTTACACATCCCAAATTATCCATATAATACACACTCAAATGAGCTTTTTCAAACTTCAAAACTTTATTTACGTGTCCTTGCCTTTTTCACAATTCGGACGACTTTTCTCTTCTTCTTTTTTTTTTCCTTTTAAATTCTTTTTTTTTTCTTTTTTTTTCTCTTTTTTTTTTAGCAAAATGACTTTCACATTACATATTTACAATTAGGCTCACTTTCATACTTGCTCAAACCAACTATCAATCATTATTTCTTGAT
Source organism: Chenopodium quinoa (assembly GCF_001683475.1). Taxonomy (NCBI): domain Eukaryota; kingdom Viridiplantae; phylum Streptophyta; class Magnoliopsida; order Caryophyllales; family Amaranthaceae; genus Chenopodium; species Chenopodium quinoa. The sequence goes on from NW_018745662.1 coordinate 4,626, forward strand.
TAGTAAACAATAAGCTCAACGAACCTATCTAGGTAAACGCTTCACAACTAAGGGTTGGTAAAACATTGGCCATCAGGTTTGTAACACGGTTAACCAAGAATTGAATTAAAGCTCAACATGGTTAGCAAGTAAGATGATGTAAAAAGAAAATCAATTTGTAACAAAAAAAAAGGGACAAAATAAGAAAAATGAAAAAGGTGCCCTCTTCATCCCTTAAAAGTGTCAAGTCGGTCTCGGGAGCTACTATTCAACACAAAGATCGAAAAATACGAAATCAAGGATCCAATTATGCCACTTATCAAGAATGATGAAGGCTAGAACAAATAAACCTCACAGGATCTAACAAATAAAGCAACTACCAATCAAGGGGATCAAATCCTCAACCGGGAAGCGACTCCATCTTACCACAGTCCAAAGGCCTAGAGTTTCACATGACAAAAGTGTTCTATCCACCTACCCTTCGCCTAGACTCGTCTACATTGATCAACAATAGACTCAAACTATGTATTCATCACTGGCTTAAGTGGAAATAGACATTCCATACACATTCATTCACATTTCGAATCCAACATGAACAATATTCCAAAATTTTGCAATTAGACAAGTTTATTATGATCCAAAAACATAGGAAAAGACTATGAGGCATATCATATAAGCTAAACCGCACATCCTCATAACATAAGCTTTTCCTATCTATCACAAACATATGTACAACTAAGCTAACTAAATAAGTTGAAAGGCACATAACGAGGCATAAAAATCACATAAAATCCCAATTGACAAACAAGTGATCGATTGATATCAACATCAATGATCCCAAGTTCCTTAGAATCGATCAAACATCCTCGAACCATTCAACTTCTTCCTAAACTAAGTTATCCTAAGCACACAAAAGAGGGAAAAGATCTCACCAAATTTGCTTCCCGGGAGCGCCAATTAACGGCCATAGCATCGTTCTTCAAACTCATGCCGCATCTCGAATGTTCCCAATCTGCAAAAAGGAAAGACATACTAGCAAACATGTTAAGGTTAGTCTAGGAAAGCAGTAAATCTTTTTGTTTTTCTATTTTTTTTTTTCGAAAGCAAATAAAAACTAAACTACCAAAAATCCAAATCCCTAAATACAAGTAAGACCCCCCCCCCAAGCTAGAATCAAACATTGTCCTCAATGTTTACACATCAAGGACTTACAATAGTAAGGAGAGGGAGGTAACTAAAAGGAAAGGGAAAGGGATCACGAGCTAGGCCCGCCCGGGCCATTAGGGAAACGGGAGGCCATATCATCAACACTCCTCCTCAGGTCTCTGAAGGCGGAGGTCATATCCTCGTTCAATCGGCGCAAATCCGCTACCTCGAGCATCAAATCATCCATTCCTTGGCGGAGCCAAGCGAAGTCTTGCGCCGGGATCTGCTGGGCTGCATCCGGGCCACCCTCCTCGTCATCATCATCATCATCAGCATCATCACCTCCTTGGCCCCCGTGGGCCTGCTCATCCCCCTGGTGAGGCTGGGGATTGCGGTCTACATACTCCGTGCCCCCGTCCTCGTGCCAGGAGAAGTCGGGGTCGAAGATCCAGTTGTCCTTGTTGTAAACCACCGTCCTCTCCGGATCGGGCAGGTAGGCATATGGCTTGCCTGCGACAAGCCACAAATAGCAATCCGGCTGGGATGTCCTTTCAAGCCACTGCATGGCCCTCAGGGTGCGCATATCAAGCCTCGTAGTGCCTGGGATAGCCTGCAAGTCAGAAAAATCAATCCCATTATATTGCGCAAGAATGGTGATCATGCCACCGATAGTAATATCACCCCTACCCCGGTCTACACCGTCGTGGTGGTCTAGTAACCACGCTCCCATGTCTAGACGCCCGTCCCCACGGGTGAGGTGCCAAATAAAGTGTAGCTCCCTAATGGACACTACACCCGAACTATCTACTCTAGCAAATATAGTAGAGGAGAAGGTCCTGTGGGACAACCGAAAGGCGGGATTGACGATGGAAGTCGCCTTATCCCTACGGGGATCTCTATCCATCTTCCCCGTGATTTGCCGCCAAAACAACCCGGGTTTGTAATATTTTGAGTGGCCATCCTTAGGACCATATTTCAGGTCAGATGTCCACCCAAAGGCGGCATTAACTTGGGCCACCGACATTTGAATGGAGCCCGAGTTCATCAGTTTAAAAGACAAGTACCGGGGTGAGTTATGCTAATCCCGGTGCACATACAATGAAGACAAAAATTCGAGGGTAAGCCTCTTGTAAGTGAGAGCATGCATGGTAAGGAAAGAATCGAAGTTGGTAAATGAAAATAATTGAACCATGTCACTTTCGATCCCAAAAGCCCTAGCGGCTAAAGGGTCGTAGAACTTTGTAGGCCGGATCGGTCGCCATTTTGAAAAGGGTTAAATCGGTCGCTACAATCTAACTCTCATTCAAACAATACTTATACGAACACCTTATAACCAAGTACAATGGCAAATAAAGGTTCGGTCCACGAGGAATGAGAGTAATCGCAAATCAATCTTAAACCTAAGCTAGTTCGAAATCAATGAAAATGGTGTTCTGAAATACTACTAAAAAGATGGGATAAACCAAATAAACTAAGACACTGGGAGAACGGAAATTTACCAAACCATCGGTAACTACGCAACAAGGAATCATAGAGACAAACGGGATATGCAAAGACTATATGTCTGATCAATATCGTGCGGTAGGAAGAAACCGGGCAATACTAAGCTTGGATTTCTCATGCACTTAACATTAATCGATACATAAACAAACCATATTCAATAATGAAATACTCAATTCACAATCTCTTGTTCAAACCAAGAATAACATGCAATCAAATTCAAGACTCTAGGTTAGCTACTCCTATAATAATGAATTAACATGCAATCACATATAATCAGTTTAATCACAATCTGTTTATCAAAACCAATCCTCAATTACATAGATTACCTAGGCCGGGTTTTATCCCGAAACCCTAGCCAGGAAACTACTCACACATATTCATAATCACAGCAATAATAGATTCCATAAACATCATAGATATAAACATAAATTCTGATTAAGGAATAATAAAGCTAGATTAATAAACAAGAATGAATAATACCAATTGTATTGATGCGAATCAATGGAAAAGTTTAGAACTTTGATATCCGTCGTCAATGGATAATACAAAGAATCCTCACAAATCTTGCTTCAAATCATTCCAAGAAAATAAAATCCCTTGAATAATCTTTAAGAAAACTAATGATTCTCTAATACAAAGAACGTTCTCCAATAACTATGTACAAAGGCTCTCAAAAACTATCTCTAAATCTGTCAAAAAAACGCCCCTTAAAGTCGGGCCTTATATACGTCTTCTAATTCGGAGAAGTCAGGTGCGCGGTCAACCCTAGATCATCACGGCCGTGCTATATTTGGCACGGCCATGCTAGCTTGTCAGTAGCAGCTGCCTGTCACGGCTGTGCTGAAAATGACACGGCCGTGCTGAATATGCTCTAGCGCGGGGCTCATACTGAAGCTGAAACGGGCACGGGCAACATCTGGCACGACCGTGCTAATGGCCTGCACGGTCGTGCTGGTGCGTGGATACTGACACGGCCGTGCTTTTGGCTTGCACGACTGTGCTGCCTTGCCTGGGGCTGCTTGCTCATAGGCCAGAGCGGGTGTGCCTATGGTAACACGGCCGTGCTGCCTATGCTATGTAATCAATGCAAGGCACTTTAACTTCCTTAACTCCTTGGACTTCGGTCAAGGCTAGCTCGGTTACGCATCAAGGGCTCGGGATCCGACTAAACTCGGTTGATATTACCTGAAAACACATCAAAAACAAACCGAAAACCCGTTAAGCACGTAATATAGGGGACATAAGCATAACAAGGTAATAATCGGCCAAAACGGCCCCAAATACATCCAAAATCATCCTAATATATGCTCTAAAGCGCGCCCTAAAGTGCGCTTGTCATACCGTCATAGGCACCCACCAACACGTTTTTAATTTTTGACGGCTGGGCCATCTCGGTGATTTCCCTGGAAATTGCCGTTGGCTGTTCTCCAAGGTTGAACAGCCGGAGCTGCCAGTCCATAGGCTGGACAGGCGGCTGCTGCTGCCCCCCGAAAAGACCCGGCTATGTATATGGAGATCCAAAAGGCGTGTATGGTGTCCCATGCAATGCCGGTTGGATGATATGAGGGCCGGATTGAGCGGAAACCTCGCTCGTCCGGCTGTCATTGTTTGTTCTCGAGTGCCTCCCTGATGTGACATTGAAGCTGTCTCGAAAGGTTAATGTTGGTGTCGACTCGGGGCGCTGCTGAGTCTTTTTGTCCTGAATGAGCGTCCGAGCGTCAGAATAAACTTTTTTTGTTCCATCCGGCTGTATGTGCCGGACGGGTTTCCTGGCTCCATCCATGGGAGTGTGAATCTTTGAGAAATAAATGGGCCTAGCCGACACTTTTGACTTCGGGTGTGGGGTAGATGCTCTACCCTTCACTGTCTTGGACGTCTTTTTTCCAAGACGCCTTTCTTCCGCCTGACCTTTACGGGGGCCGGCTGTGTTATCTAGAAGGCCTTTGATTTCCCCTTTGAAACTCATCATCATGTTCATGAGTTCATCCCTGGAGACCGGGGTGGCCCCTTCTGAGGCAGGAGTTAACCCAAGCGGTCCCCTGATGGGATGGTTTAAGCCCGCTTGCTGCTCTGCCCGTTCCCTTTTGTCTTTGGAACGAGTATGCTTGGTTTTGAAAGAACCATCGGCAGCCGTGTACGTCTCAACCTCATAGTTGTCGGCTGTATCCTTGTCCGAGTGGACCTCAGCCTCACGAGCAGGTTGACTACCTTTACCCGGCAGTACCGGTTCCGAAGTCATCTAGAAAGTACTCTCCCCACAGACGGCGCCAAATGTTTGGGGGTTTTTTATGTGTCCTACGGGAGAGTTACAATTTCCTAGTATGCTCCTTCCTTTGCCTGTACCTGCACAAATAACGGAATACTCCGGCTGGGGCTGGGGTGTTCCGCCTCCGATGATTAAGTTAGTCTCTTTCTTAATGAGGAAATAAGAAAATAAATGCTTCTCAATTTGAGAGCGTTTGCAAGGGGATTTGTGTTTGGTTGGTTGTTAGAAAATGATTTGATCCCTATTAATGAGGTCCGCCCTTACTATTTATAGTAGGGGAGAGTTGTACCTCATTTAGGGTACAATGACACGTGTCGCAAAGGGTTTGGGCCTTTGCTGACCGTTACGATCTTGACACGTGGCAAGCCATTATAGGGCCACGTGTCTTAGGGGTATTTTACCCTAAACAGTATCACTTCTGAAAAAAGTGATTGTACAAGAGTTATTAATAAAACTTGCAATTATTTCAATACTTTGTACTTTTATCAGAGGGGCATGCCGCCTGTGCATTTGCAGTTGGCTACTCTCCAATGTGTATTTTACTCTCATCATTAGAGGGGCATGCCGTCTGAACATACAGTCGGCTACTCTCCATATAAGAGGGTCGTTTAAACCCGAAATAGACGGCTACTCTCCTACGTTCACCATGAATAAACGAGGCCAATGGCCGGAAGATCAGCTCAAGCGCCAGTCTGACTGATCCTAGCTTAAAATTAAACTAATACGACCTGTCCCAACATCATAGTAGGCGTTGGTGACATCCCTCTGGATAAGATTTGTCGCAGAGAGAAGGCCCCTTTTGGGTGGAATAATGCTCTATAAACCATAAACAAACGGACCCGAACGACTGTCCCCAAGGAGAACCCCGTAGTCGTATACACTTGAGACAAAGATAACTCTACTACTAACCGAACCAGTGGTAGTTAGTTCACATATGAGTCGGATGGTCGACTGTCATTACTTGGGATAAATGCAGACGATACCTTTTGAGTTAATAGCCAAGCAAAACTTGGCGAATCAAGGGGGCCAGCCGGTCTACGCTGCCTGGTACCTCTACTATTCAAATTTGTGGCGTAGACTGAGTAGACCCGAGGGAAACTCATAGTCACCTAGTCTAGTTTGGAACCTAAAAGGTACAAGAACATTTGTTTTTTCGTAAACAAGGATACTTGGCCACTATTCCAACTAGGTCCACTAATACAGGCGCAGTTGTACAGACCAGACGCCTCGTCCATATGAACATGCGACCTGTCTCTACCAAACATCAGCGTCCTGTAAACTGCCGAAACATTTTGGCATAATTTGGGTTAATAGCCAAGCAAAACTTGGCGAATAAAGGAAGTCAAGCGGCCTCTGCTGCTTGACCCTCCTACTACTCAAACGAAAGAGGTGGCGACTGGATAACCAGTCGCCCCCCCTAGAATGGAACCAAAAGAATGAAAGGACCACCTGTTCTTGAAAACAGGCGGCCGTCCACTACCACTAATAAGGAAACGTTTGTAACCGATACAGGCGGATCCCATCAAATCAGGCGTCCCGTCGTTCTTTGGAACCTAGCGTCCAACCACCTAGGTGGTGCCACAAGGTCGACTATCGCAGAGGATTGTTCCTACTTTTCTAACATTGATAGCCGGCTAATTTTGAAACTAGACGGCTACCCACAATGGCCCAAGTCAAATGCCTATTACGACCATTGCTCAAAACCCACAAGACAGCCGCCTGCGCCAGAGGGGAACTAACAGGCGGCCTGGGTAATATTCCTGAAAATAAACCAAGTCTAGAAAGTCTGCTATCCTACGCTTTCAAGGGTAGACCGACTGAACTAATGACCGACTGCCTAATAAAAAACAATCAGTTGGCCGGGGGCAACAATAATAGTCGGTTGCGACACCCACTAAGACGTCTTCTATACTTAGAAACATTCAAATGGCAAAATTTGATGCAAAAAGGAAGACAACTAGCAAGAATAGTCGGTATGGTAAACAAGCGGATATTGAAGATATTCTATACTTGGCAAAAAGATTTGGGAAACTGAAATAACAAAATAAAGATTGCTGGACAAGACGACAAAACAGTCGTCACATTCATACATAAACAGCCGGCCAGGAAGACCGGCAAAAATATTCATAGAACCCGACCCCTTGGTCGGGTAAAGAGATACAAAGAACAAATGGCACATAGGTCGGACAAGAGTTGAAAAATAAACAGCTTAAACATTGGAGAGAGGGGTTTCATTAACACCGGCCGCCTGATCGGCTTCAACATTCGGCGCCTGCTCCTCTAGCACACTCCCTTGTTGTGGCTTGTTAGCAGGCGCCTTCTCTTGATTGGCGTCCGCCTCCTTTTCGTCGCCCTCTCCCTAGTCCTCATCCCCAGAAGTGGAGTCGGCCTCCTCATCCTCCGCCTTCTCCTCATCCTTCGCCTTCTCTTCCTCCTCATTGACCGCCTGCTGCATAATTTTCATATTATATTCACTAGTGCAGGTGGCGAATTTGGACTCCCATTGCTCATAGTTGGAGTCTGGGAAGAGGGCTGTCTAGGTCATCTTTATAATGGCACCTGAATCCTCCATCATATCCAGGACCAGGGCCATCTTCTCGGACTCAGCCTTAGTGCTGAGTTGCTGGGTCAGGGCCGCCTCCTGGTTTGCCAGGCGCTCCTTGAGCTTCTGGTTCAATTTTTAAGCCTTTGGGACGCATGTTTTGCATGCTTCAGCGGCTGCAATTAGGCTTGGAGGTCCTTCACAGCCTTCTCTAACTCCTGGTTTTTCTTTTTGGTTGCCTCCAACTGATTTTTGACCTGCAAGGTGGCAGACGCCTGATAATACAGAATGTCAGTGGTCAATATTTCATTTTGGGCAATCTGGGACATTGCCTTGTCACAATCAGAGGCGGCCATGGCCTTCGCAGCTTTTACCTCCTTGGTCTTTTCATGGATAGGTTTGCGGAGACCATACACTCGGAGCATGGCCTACAAGGCACAAAAGCAGGCGTCAGAAATGATCTAATAAACAGGCGGCTAGGAACGCCACTTATCCTACAAAACAAAATATTAAGTTTACCTTAGAAAGAAGAGCCAGGATTGACTCTAGATCAAGGGTGCCGACTCCCTTGACAGATTCCCTCTCCTCGAGGGGAATGGCCTTGAGCATGGACTTGGCCATTTGAACCAGGTCAGGCTCCTGGGGGGTGCCTGTAATAACGAAAACAATTAAAATGGCAAACGAGAATGAGGGGCAACAGGCCGCCTGATTTGAGGAAACTTGAAGTTGAAAGAAAGCGAGTTCAATACCTCTTGGAGGTCGACTGTCCCTAGGGACGTTTGTTTGCGTTGCCCCACTTTGGGGGGTTCGCACCTGCTTATCAGCAGGTTACTTCATAGAAGAACCAGGAGTACTCCCAGCCGTCTGTTTACGGGCCTTGGGGTCTGGATGCTAGGAGGAAGGAGGTCTGGGCGACTCACCCTGCAACAAACAACCAAATTAAAAAATAAAAAAAAATAAATAAATATATACTCTTCAAGGATATCAGAAACTCACCTTGGACGCCTCATTTGAAGGCGAGTCAGAGGAAGGCCGCTTTTGTCCAAGGACGGCAGCGCGCATAAGGGCGGTTGCTTTCTTGGAGGCGGTAATTTTACCCATTGCTTCACCTACAAACATTGCATCACAGATTTAGTAAAAATACAAGCTAATCAAAAAATGCAAGAACACAAAGAGGGCCGACTACCTCTAGTGGTCCGTTCACTAAGGCCACAGGCGGCCAAGAAGTACTCGTCATACAACCAACTAAACTTGGGTATGTAGTTTAGGGGGATTAATACTCGTACCCCCGTAGTAGAGTTGGCCTTGATCTCTACTTTGAAGTGTCCTTGATCAAGGATCTCCTCCTTAGCTTTACGAGGAACAGGCGGCAGGCCAGATCCGCCTACGAGGAGAGGTGGATCCCTGTTCCACCTGTTGTACCTCTTGTTTAAAATTTTTTTGGGGCTGGAGACAATAAAGAAGGTGTTCCTCCAGTCCTTCCAATTGTTCTCCTTCCCCCTGGTCATTAAATAACCCTTATGGCTGGAAATCTGGTACCAGCCGGTACCGCTTGCGTTGGGGGTCCGACTCAGGTAGTTCATTTGGGCGAACGCTTCAAAATTTGGTTCAACCCCATGCATTTCACAGCCGGCCACGTAGCCTTGTATGTTGAACCACGAGTTTGGGGCCAACTGCCAAAGCCCCACCTCGTACTCATCTTGAATTTGTTGAACAGCCGGATGCAAGGGGAATCTTAGCCCAGCCTTAATGGCCGCCTCGTAGCAGCCAAAACAGGCGTCCCCATAGCTGGATCCCTCAGGCAAGACCACTGTATCTTCAGCATTCGGCACTGTTAGAAAATAACCAGGGCCCATTACATAGTCCGCCTGAAATGTCCCTAGTCTCTCGGCCATTGCTTTAATCCTGCCCTTTAGGACGTGGCAATAGTAGCGGGTGTTCAACTCCCTATGAGAAGCAGACGGCTCTGCCCAGCCGTCCCCCTTTTCGATAGCATGAAATGCTCTCGACTCATGAAGACAAGAATGCCTCTCTTCTGAGTCTGGAGAATGTCGGCTGGATAAGCTAGACTTAGAGTCGCTTGAACTCCCAGAAGAGGACGACACCCCTTTCTTAGAAAGGATCGGCTCCTGACCGGACATATCAACAAGGACAGGAAAGGCCGCCTGAACCTCCTCTGATTCTCCCAAAATCGAATCACTTGGAGTCAAGCCTACCAAATACTTAATCATCACCGGATGGGTGGCCTCATAATCACTGTTGTTTTGGCTTACAATGAGTTGAGAATCAGAACAAGCGTCAACTTTTCTTGCCCCGGCTGCCTTACACATGCGGATACCGGCTAGCAGGGCCTCGTATTCAGCTTCATTATTTGAAGCTTGAAATTTGAATCGTAGAGCATATTCGTATTTCTCCCCCTCTGGAGAATGACAAATTACGCTTGCCCCACAACCATTCATAGTAGAGCTCCCGTCTACATATAGTTTCCAAACTTGATCAGTATTATCCGGCTGTATCGGCCTTGTAATTTAAACAATGAAGTCGGAAAACGCCTGACCCTTCACTGCCCGCCTAGGTTCGAAAGTGATTTCTAGACTTTGAATTTCCACAGCCCATTTAATCATTCTTCCGGATGACTCTAAAGTGGTCATAGGCCTTTTAAACGGTAGGTCAGTATAGACGGTAATCGGATGAGCCAGGAAATAAGGTTTCAACCGCTTCACTGCTTTGAACAACGCCAAACCGAATTTTTCGATCATGGGATAGCGAAGTTCAGCATTCCGAAGGACATGGCTTATAAAGTAGTCCGGGAGCTGGTTGCCGTCTCTCTCAGCAAGGAGAACGACACTTAAGGAATGATCTGAGACAGCTAAGTACATGTAGAGAGCCTCCTGGGGTAGGGGACTCACTAATCTTGGCAAAGAATGGAAGTGTTGCTTCAGCCTTTGAAATGCCGCCTCAGCCTCTTCACCCCATTCAAACCTTGACCTCTTTTGATTGCTTGAAAGAAATACAGGCACTTGTCACCTAACCGGCTGAGGAATCTCCCCAATGCCGCCAAGCAACCGGTAAGCTTTTGTGCCTCCCTAACGGTACGAGGTGACTGTATGTCAATCACCGCCTGTACTTTGTCCGAATTGACCTCTATGCCTCTCTGATCAATCAAAAATCCGAGAAACTTTCCAGACTCAACTCCAAAGACGCATTTTTTCGGATTTAACATGACTTTATGCCGCCTGAGGGTGGTGAAGGTTTCTCGGAGGTCAGCTAGATGATCCTCCTGCAGTTTTGACTTGACTATCATGTCATCGATGTACGCCTCCACATTCCTTCCAATCTGATCATAAAAGACCGAGTTCATCATTCGTTTGAAAGTGGCAGGCGCATTCTTCAACCCAAACGGCATCACCGTGTAGCAGTATAGCCCTTGATCTTTGACGAAAGCCGTCTTTTCTTGGTCTTTCTTCCACAAGGGAATCTGATGGAAGCCGGAGTAAGCATCCATAAAACTCATCATGGCATGGCCGGCTGTAGAGTCTACCAAATGACCTATCTTTGGAAGCGGGTAGCTATCTTTTGGACAAGCTCTGTTTAAGTCTGTGTAATCTACGCACATCCGCCAGGTTCCATTCGGCTTTTTCACAAGGACAACATTGGCTACCCAATCCGGGAAGTAGCATTGCCGGATGAACCCAGCATCTAAGAGTTTCTTTACCTCGGCTGCTGCCGCCTGGGACCTTTCCTCGCCATGGTTCCTTTTCTTTTGCCTGACCGGCTTCTTCTTAGGATCCACAACGAGTTTATGAACAACAAGATCCGGACTTACACCCGGCATCTCCACTACTTCAAAGGCAAACACATCTTTGAACTCCTTCAGCAAAAGGAGCAAGTCAGGTCCCAAGCTTTCAAAAGCAACCGTCCCAATTTTGACGGTTTTGTCTGGCCGGCTGTCTTCAAGGACAATGTCAATTATTTCTCCAGCCGGCTGGGGGCGAAGGCCGTCTGGCCTCTCCCCTGACAGTGATTGCTATTGTTTCTCTTTTACAAGCACCATTTGGTTCGCCTTTCTCTTTTTACCGGCTGGCTTAATAGCCGGTGAGCTTTGATCACAGTCGTCAAGTTCAACTATTTCTTTCTCTTGACCATCCGTGTCAAGCGTTGGTTTGATGTCCAAGAGGAAACACTCTCTCGCCATCTTTTGGTCCCCACTCAAGGAACCGACTGTGCCATCATCCCTTTCAAACTTAATCAACATTAGAGATGGGATGATGACTGCTTTTGAGATGTTAAGGGTTGGGCGGCCAATAATCAAGTTGTAGGCAGTCAGCTCTCCTACGACAAGAAACTTGACAACCATGTGCCGACCCTTTCCCTTTTCTCCGAACCGGATGGGTAGATCAATCATGCCCACCGGGTGTACTACTCCCCCAAGACCAACAAGGGGGTATGAGGCCGGATGCATGCTACTGGGCTTGTACTTGAGTTTTTCCAAGCACCGGTAGCTGATGAGGTCAGATGAGCTCCCAGTATCAATTAAGATCCGGCCAACTCGTTGATTGGCGATTTTGCACTCGATGACTATAGGGTCATCATGAGGCCGCCTGACCTCTCCTCTATCTTTCTTAGAGATGTTAACTTTCGAAAATGAATATTTAGACGACTGTCCCTCATCCACTGAGTTGACCAATTTCCTAATGTTATCCTTCGTGCCCCGGATGGTAGGCCAACCTCCCGCAAATCCACCGGCTATGGTTAGGATGGTATCCTCATCCGTATCGGATTGATTAGCCGGTGTATTTGGGGGTGGTCCTTTTACTTGTTTGGGAGCACCCTTTGATTTGGATAAATAGGACTTGAGAGCCCCTTCATCAGCAAGCCGGTCAAAGAGCCACCTGAGGCTAAAACATCCCTCAGTATCATGGCCAATTTCTTCATTAAAGAGGCAATATTTGCTTTTATCCCGGGCGCTCACGGGACTCTTCATGGGAGCCGTTTTTCAAGATTCAACCGGTCCTTTACTTATTTGAGAATGGAGGCACAATCCTTGTTGAATTCATACTTTGGCACATACGGATCCGACCTCTTTCTTTTCTGGAAAGGTTGTCCGGATGAGTCTGCTGCCCATACCCCCTTTCTATTATTTTCTTCCTTTTTGGCCGGCTGGGTAGGCCGATTCTCTTTGTTGTCGGATCTTTTATAATCCGTTGGAAGTTTCATAGCACAAAGTTCCATTGCTTGAATGTAAGCCTCCACCTTCATAAGCGCTTTGTGAAGAGTAGAGACCCTCTTCCTGACCAAGTCAAACTTAAAAGTTGACCCGTCTTTTAGGCCTTTAAAGAAATCAGTGTAGGCAACGTCATCAGACAATCCATGGATTTGGATCCTCATCAGGTTAAACTGCCTGACATATGATCGGAGCCCTTCCTTATCTCCCTGCTGAATTGCCCCTAGATCAATGCTTGTTTTCTTGGTAGGAATATTCATAGAAAAGTTGGACGTAAACCAGTAGGCCAACGTCCTGTAATTATTGATGCATCCGGCTGGGAGGTTGCCAAACCAACGTTGAGCAATCCCTTTTAACGTTGCCTGGAAGAACCTACACCATGAGGCGTCATCCAAACCTTGCAAATACATCAGGTTGGTGTATGCCATGAGGTGATCTTCCGGGTTGATGGTACCGTGACAAGGGTTAAATCGGTCGCTACAATCTAACTCTCAATCAAACAATACTTATACAAACACCCTATAACCAAGTACAATGGAAAATAAAGGTTCGGTCCACGAGGAACGAGAGTAATTGCAAATGAATCTTAAACCTAAGCTAGTTCGAAATCAATGAAAATGGTGTTCTGAAATACTACTAATAAGATGGGATAAACCAAATAAACTAAGACACTAGGGAGAACGGGAATTCACCAAACCATCGGTAACTACGCAACAAGGAATCATAGAGACAAACGGGATATGCAAAGACTATATGTCTGATCAATATCGTGCGATAGGAAGACAACGGGCAATACTAAGCTTGGATTTCTCATGCACTTAACATTACTCGATACATAATCAAACCACATTCAATAATGAAATACTCAATTCACAATCTCTTGTTCAAACCAAGAATAACATGCAATCAAATTCAAGACTCTAGGTTAGCTACTCCTATAATAATGAATTAACATGCAATCACATATAATCAGTTTAATCACAATCTGTTTATCAAAACCAATCCTCAATTACATAGATTACCTACGCCGGGTTTCATCCCGAAACCCTAGCTCTAAAACTACTCACACATATTCATAATCACAGCAATAATAGATTCCATAAACATCATAGATCTAAACATAAATTCTGATTAAGGAAAAATAAAGCTAGATTAATAAACAAGAATGAAGAATACCAATTGTATTGATGCGAATCAATGGAAAAGTTTAGAACTTTGATATCCGTCGTCAATGGATAATACAAAGAATCTTCACAAATCTTGCTTCAAATCAATACAAGAAACTAAAATCGCTAGAATAATCTTTAAGAAAACTAATGAATCTCTAATACTAAGAACATTCTCCAATAACTCTGTACAAAGGCTCTCAAAAACAATCTCTAAATCTGTCTAAAAACGTCCCTTAAAGTCAGGCCTTATATACGTCTTCTAATTCGGAGAAGTTAGGTGCGCGGTCAACCCTCTATAGCACGGCCGTGCTAGCTTGTCAGTAGCTAAACCGGATTTCTTCTTCAATTTGGCACGGCCGTGCTATATTTGGCATGGCCGTGCAGCTGCCTGGCACGGCCGTGCTGAAAATGACACGGCCGTGCTGAATATGCTCTAGCGCGGGGCTCATACTGAAGCTGACACGGGCACGGGCAACATCTGGCACGACCGTACTAATGGCTTGCACGGTCGTGCTGGTGCGTGGATACTGACACGGCCGTGCTATTGGCTTGCACGGCCGTGCTGCCTTGCCTGGGGCTGCTTGCTTATAGGCCAGCACGAATGTGCCTATGGTAACACGGCCGTGCTGCTTGTGCTATGTAATCAATGCACGACACTTGAACTTCCTTATCTCCTCGAACTTCGGTCAAGGCTAGCTCGGTTACGCATCAAGGGCTCGGGATCCGACTAAACTCGGTTGATATTACCTGAAAACACATCGAAAACAAACCGAAAACCTGTGAAGCACGTAATATAGGGGACATAAGCATAACAAGGTAATAATCGACCAAAACGGCCCCAAATACATCCAAAATCATCCTAATATATGCTCTAAAGCGCGCCCTAAAGTGCGCTTGTCAAAACCCCCCAAACTACCCTTTTTCTAGTCCTCGAGCAAAAACCAAGGGAAACACACACAAAATCAATAAACTATGCCATTGCATATAAATCAAATTTTGCACGGAATGAAGTCAATGGATCCTACTTAGAACAACCATGCACGGAATGAAAACTCACTCAAACAAGCAACGAGACACACAATCCAAGGTATCGTTGATCAAAGTGCAAACAAAACCTAAACCAAGCATAGAGAACAAAGAAGTCATGCTTCCCTCTAAACACAACAAAACCAGCCAAGTCCTCTCCTTTTGCTTCAAATCACCACCCTAATTGGCCCCTCGTGATTCCTCGAAGGAACCGGAAAAAGTGATATTTTGAGGAAATAACAAAGGTATCCCGACATCTCGATTACGCATAATCTTTCCATAGGGTTGAAAGGTATCTCCCTCCACCGTTTGAGAACCGAACACCTCTAAAGTCTGAGGGTCTTAAAGGGTTGTAATGTATTGGCAATGGGTAAGGTAGGTGAAAACAATTTAAAATGTGGGGTTAATTCCTAAATGAAGCGCAAGAATCACAATTCTCAAAAACAAAAGTTCAAAAGATGTAATTCACATTCCACAATCTCATTGATTCACATTCTTACACATCCCAAATTATCCATATAATACACACTCAAATGACCTTTTTCAAACTTCAAAACTTTATTTACGTGTCCTTGCCTTTTTCACAATTCGGACGACTTTTCTCTTCTTCTTTTTTTTCCTTTTAAATTGTTTTTTTTTTCTTTTTTTTTCTCTTTTTTTTAGCAAAATGACTTTCACATTACATATTTACAATTAGGCTCACTTTCACACTTGCTCAAACCAACTATCAATCATTATTTCTTGATTAGTAAACAATAAGCTCAACGAACCTATCTAGGTAAACGCTTCACAACTAAGGGTTGGTAAAACATTGGCCATCGGGTTTGTAACACGGTTAACCAAGAATGGAATTAAAGCTCAACATGGTTAGCAAGTAAGATGATGTAAAAAGAAAATCAATTTGTAACAAAACAAAAGGGACAAAATAAGAAAAATGAAAAAGGTGCCCTCTTCATCCCTTAAAAGTGTCAAGTCGATCTCGGGAGCTACTAGTCAACACAAAGATCGAAAAATACGTAATCAAGGATCCAAATATGCCACTTATCAAGAATGATGAAGGCTAGAACAAATAAACCTCACGGGATCTAACAAATAAAGCAACTACCAATCAAGGGGATCAAATCCTCAACCGGGAAGCGACTCCATCTTACCACAGTCCAAAGGCCTAGAGTTTCACATGACAAAAGTGTTCTATCCACCTACCCTTCGCCTAGACTCGTCTAAATTGATCAACAATAGACTCAAACTATGTATTCATCACTAGCTTAAGTGGAAATAGACATTCCATACACATTCATTCACATTTCGAATCCAACATGAACAATATTCCAAAATTTTGCAATTAGACAAGTTTATTATGATCCAAAAACATAGGAAAAGACTATGAGGCATATCATATAAGCTAAACCACACATCCTCATAACAGAAGCTTTTCCTATCTATCACAAACATATGTACAACTAAGATAACTAAATAAGTTGAAAGGCACATAACGAGGCATAAAAATCACATAAAATCCCAATTGACAAACAAGTGATCGATTGATATCAACATCAATGATCCCAAGTTCCTTAGAATCGATCAAACATCCTCGAACCATTCAACTTCTTCCTAAACTAAGTTATCCTAAGCACACAAAAGAGGGAAAAGATCTCACCAAATTTGCTTCCCGGGAGCGCCAATTAACGGCCATAGCATCGTTCTTCAAACTCATGCCGCATCTCGAATGTTCCCAATCTGCAAAAAGGAAAGACATACTAGCAAACATGTTAAGGTTAGTCTAGGAAAGCAGTAAATCTTTTTGTTTTTGTTTTTGTTTTTCTATTTTTTTTTTCGAAAGCAAATAAAAACTAAACTACCAAAAATCCAAATCCCTAAATACAAGTAAGACCCCCCCCCCAAGCTAGAATCAAACATTGTCCTCAATGTTTACACATCAAGGACTTACAATAGTAAGGAGAGGGAGGTAACTAAAGGGAAAGGGAAAGGGATCACGAGCTAGGCCCGCCCGGGCCATTAGGGAAACGGGAGGCCATATCATCAACACTCCTCCTCAGGTCTCTGAAGGCGGAGGTCATATCCTCGTTCGATCGGCGCAAATCCGCTACCTCGAGCTTCAAATCATCCATTCCTTGGCGGAGCCAAGCGAAGTCTTGCGCCGGGACTTGCTGGGCTGCATCCGGGCCACCCTCCTCGTCATCATCATCATCATCAGCATCATCACCTCCTTGGCCCCTGTGGGCCTGCTCATCCCCCTGGTGAGGCTGGGGATTGCGGTCTACATACTCCGTGCCCCCGTCCTCGTGCCAGGCGAAGTCGGGGTCGAAGATCCAGTTGTCCTTGTTGTAAACCACCGTCCTCTCCGGATCGGGCAGGTAGGCGTATGGCTTGCCTGCGACAAGCCACAAATAGCAATCCGGCTGGGATGTCCTTTCAAGCCACTGCATGGCCCTCAGGGTGCGCATATCAAGCCTCGTAGTGCCTGGGATAGCCTGCAAGTCAGAAAAATCAATCCCATTATATTGCGCAAGAATGGTGATCATGCCACCGATAGTAATATCACCCCTACCCCGGTCTACACCGTCGTGGTGGTCTAGTAACCACGCTCCCATGTCTAGACGCCCGTCCCCACGGGTGAGGTGCCAAATAAACTGTAGCTCCCTAATGGACACTACACCCGAACTATCTCCTCTAGCAAATATAGTAGAGGAGAAGGTCCTGTGGGACAACCGAAAGGCGGGATTGACGATGGAAGTCGCCTTATCCCTACGGGGATCTCTATCCATCTTCCCCGTGATTTGCCGCCAAAACAACCCGGGTTTGTAATATTTTGAGTGGCCATCCTTAGGACCATATTTCAGGTCAGATGTCCACCCAAAGGCGGCATTAACTTGGGCCACTGACATTTGAATGGTGCCTGAGTTCATCAGTTTAAAAGACAAGTACCGGGGTGAGTTATGCTAATCCCGGTGCACATACAATGAAGACAAAAATTCGAGGGTAAGCCTCTAGTAAGTGAGAGCATGCATGGTAAGGAAAGAATCGAAGTTGGTAAATGAAAATAATTGAACCATGTCACTTTCGATCCCAAAAGCCCTAGCGGCTAAAGGGTCGTAGAACTTTGTAGGCCGGATCGGTCGCCATTTTGAAAAGGGTTAAATCGGTCGCTACAATCTAACTCAATCGCAAATCAATCTTAAACCTAAGCTAGTTCGAAATCAACGAAAATGGTGTTCTGAAATACTACTTAAAAGATGGGATAAACCAAATAAACTAAGACACTGGGGAGAACGAAAATTTACCAAACCATCGGTAACTACGCAACAAGGAATCATAGAGACAAACGAGATATGCAAAGACTATATGTCTGATTAATATCGTGCGGTAGGAAGACAACGGGCAATACTAAGCTTGGATTTCTCATGCACTTAACATTAATCGATACATAAACAAACCATATTCAATAATGAAATACTCAATTCACAATCTCTTGTTCAAACCAAGAATAACATGCAATCAAATTCAAGACTCTAGGTTAGCTACTCCTATAATAATGAATTAACATGCAATCACATATAATCAGTTTAATCACAATCTGTTTATCAAAACCAATCCTCAATTACATAGATTACCTAGGCCGGGTTTTATCCCGAAACCCTAGCCAGGAAACTACTCACACATATTCATAATCACAGCAATAATAGATTCCATAAACATCATAGATATAAACATAAATTCTGATTAACGAATAATAAAGCTAGATTAATAAACAAGAATGAATAATACCAATTGTATTGATGCGAATCAATGGAAAAGTTTAGAACTTTGATATCCGTCTTCAATGGATAATACAAAGAATCCTCACAAATCTTGCTTCAAATCATTCCAAGAAAATAAAATCGCTTGAATAATCTTTAAGAAAACTAATGATTCTCTAATACAAAGAACGTTCTCCAATAACTATGTACAAAGGCTCTCAAAAACTATCTCTAAATCTGTCAAAAAACGCCCCTTAAAGTCGGGCCTTATATACGTCTTCTAATTCGGAGAAGTCAGGTGCGCGGTCAACCCTGGATCATCACGGCCGTGCTATATTTGGCACGACCATGCTAGCTTGTCAATAGCAGCTGCCTGTCACGGCTGTGCTGAAAATGACACGGCCGTGCTGAATATGCTCTAGCGCGGGGCTCATACTGAAGCTGACACGGGCACGGGCAACATCTGGCACGACCGTGCTAGTGGCCTGCACGGTCGTGCTGGTGCGTGGATACTGACACGGCCGTGCTTTTGGCTTGCACGACTGTGCTGCCTTGCCTGGGGCTGCTTGCTCATGGGCCAGAGCGGGTGTGCCTATGGTAACACGGCCGTGCTGCCTATGCTATGTAATCAATGCAAGGCACTTGAACTTCCTTAACTCCTTGGACTTCGGTCAAGGCTAGCTCGGTTACGCATCAAGGGCTCGGGATCCGACTAAACTCGGTTGATATTACCTGAAAACACATCAAAAACAAACCGAAAACCCGTTAAGCATGTAATATAGGGGACATAAGCATAACAAGGTAATAATCGGCCAAAACGGCCCCAAATACATCCAAAATCATCCTAATATATGCTCTAAAGCGCGCCCTAAAGTGCGCTTGTCATACCGTCATAGGCACCCACCAACACGTTTTTAATTTTTGACGGCTGGGCCATCTCGGTGATTTCCCTGGAAATTGCCGTTGGCTGTTCTCCAAGGTTGAACAGCCGGAGCTGCCAGTCCATAGGCTGGACAGGCGGCTGCTGCTGCCCCCCGAAAAGACCCGGCTGTGTATATGGAGATCCAAAAGGCGTGTATGGTGTCCCATGCAATGCCGGTTGGATGATATGAGGGCCGGATCGAGCGGAAACCTCGCTTGTCCGGCTGTCATTGTTTGTTCTTGAGTGCCTCCCTGATGTGACATTGAAGCTGTCTCGAAAGGTTAATGTTGGTGCCGACTCGGGGCGCTGCTGAGTCTTTTTGTCCTGAATGAGCGTCCGAGCGTCAGAATAAACTTTCTTTGTTCCATCCGGCTGTATGTGCCGGACGGGTTTCCTGGCTCCATCCATGGGAGTGTGAATCTTTGAGAAATAAATGGGCCTAGCCGACACTTTTGACTTCGGGTGTGGGGTAGATGCTCTACCCTTCACTGTCTTGGACGTCTTTTTTCCAAGACGCCTTTCTTCCGCCTGACCTTTACGGGGGCCGGCTGTGTTATCTAGAAGGCCTTTGATTTCCCCTTTGAAACTCATCATCATGTTCATGAGTTCATCCCTGGAGACCGGGGTGGCCCCTTCTGAGGCAGGAGTTAACCCAAGCGGTCCCCTGATGGGATGGTTTGGGCCCGCTTGCTGCTCTGCCCGTTCCCTTTTGTCTTTGGAACGAGTATGCTTGGTTTTGAAAGAACCATCGGCAGCCGTGTACGTCTCAACCTCATAGTTGTCGGCTGTATCCTTGTCCGAGTGGACCTCAGCCTCACGAGCAGGTTAACTACCTTTACCCCGGCAGTACCGGTTCTGAAGTCATCTAGAAAGTACTCTCCCCACAGACGGCGCCAAATGTTTGGGGGTTTTTTATGTGTCCTACGGGAGAGTTACAATTTCCTAGTATGCTCCTTCCTTTGCCTGTACCTGCACAAATAACGGAATACTCCGGCTGGGGCTGGGGTGTTCCGCCTCCGATGATTAAGTTAGTCTCTTTCTTAATGAGGAAATAAGACAATAAATGCATCTCGATTTGAGAGCGTTTGCAAGGGGATTTGTGTTTGGTTGGTTGTTAGAAAATGATTTGATCCCCATTAATGAGGTCTGCCCTTACTATTTATAGTAGGGGAGAGCTGTACCTCATTTAGGGTACAATGACACGTGTCGCAAAGGGTTTGGGCCTTTGCTGACCGTTACGATCTTGACACGTAGCAAGCCATTATAGGGCCACGTGTCTTAGGGGTATTTTACCCTAAACAGTATCACTTCTGAAAAAAGTGATTGTACAAGAGTTATTAATAAAAATTGCAATTATTTCAATACTTTGTACTTTTATCAGAAGGGCATGCCGCCTGTGCATTTGCAGTTGGCTACTCTCCAATGTGTATTTTACTCTCATCATTAGAGGGGCATGCCGTCTGAAACATACAGTCGGCTACTCTCCATATAAGAGGGCCGTTTAAACCCAAAATAGACGGCTACTCTCCTACGTTCACCATGAATAAACGAGGCCAATGGCCGGATGATCAGCTCAGGCGCCAGTCTGACTGATCCTAGCTTAAAATTAAACTAATACGACCTGTCCCAACATCATAGCAGGCGTCGGTGACATCCCTCTGGATAAGATTCGTCGCAGAGAGAAGGCCCCTTTTGGGTGGAATAATGCTCTATAAACCATAAACAAACGGACCCGAACGACTGTCCCCAAGGACAACCCGTAGCCGTATACACTTGAGACAAAGATAACTCTACTACTAACCGAAACCAGTGGTAGTTAGTTCACATCTGAGTCGGATGGTCGACTTGTCATTACTTGGGATAAATGCAGACGGTACCTTTTGAGTTAATAGCAAAGCAAAACTTGGCGAATCAAGGGGGCCAACCGGTCTACGCTGCTTGGTACCTCTACTACTCAAATTAGTGGCGGAGACTGAGTAGCCCCGAGGGAGACTCATAGTCACCTAGTCTAGTTTGGAACCTAAAAGGTACAAGAACATTTGGTTTTTGGTAAACAAGGGTACTTGGCCACTATTCCAACTAGGTCCACCAATACAGGCGCAGTTGTACAGACCAGACGCCTCGTCCATATGAACATGCGGCCTGTCTCTACCAAACATCAGCGCCCTGTAAACTGCCGAAACATTTTGGCATAATTTGGGTTAATAGCCAAGCAAAACTTGGCGGATAAAGGAAGTCAAGCGGCCTCCGCTGCTTGACCCTCCTACTACTCAAACGAAAGAGGTGGCGACCGGATAACCAGTCGCCCCCCCTAGAATGGAACCAAAAGAATGAAAGGACCACCTGTTCTTGAAAAACAGGCGACCGTCCACTACCACTAATAAGGAAACGTCTGTAGCCAATACAGGCGGATCCCATCAAATTAGGCGTCCCGTCGTTCTTTGGAACCTAGCGTCCAACCACCTAGGTGGTGTCACAAGGTCGACTATCGTAGAGGATTATTCCTACTTTTCTAACATTGATAACCGGCTAATTTTGAAACTAGACGGCTACCCACAATGGCCCAAGTCAAAATGCCTATTACGACCATTGCTCGAAACCCACAAGACAACCGCTGCGCCAGAGGGGAACCAACAGGCGGCCTGGGTAATATTTTCTGAAAATAAACCAAGTCTAGAAAGTCTGCTATCCTACGCTTTCAAGGGTAGACCGACTGAACTAATGACCGACTAACTAATAAAAAACAATCGGTTGGCCAGGGGCAACAATAATAGTCGGTTGCGGCACCCACTAAGACGTCTTCTATACTTAGAAACATTCAAAATGGAAAAATTTGATGCAAAAAGGAAGACAACTAGCAAGAATAGTCGGTATATGGTAAACAAGCGGCTATTGAAGATATTCTATACTTGGCAAAAAGATTTGGGAAACTGAAATAACAAAATAAAGATTGCTGGACAAGACGACAAAACAGTCGTCACATTCATATATAAACAGCCGGCCAGGAAGACCGGCAAAAATATTCATAGACCCCGACCCCTTGGTCGGGTAAAGAGATACAAAGAACAAACAGCACACAGGCCGGACAAGAGTTGAAAAATAAACAGCTTAAACATTGGAGAGAGGGGTTTCATTAACCAACCGGCCGCCTGATCGGCTTCAACATTAGGCGCCTGCTCCTCTAGCACACTCCCTTGTTGTGGCTCGTTAGCAGGCGCCTTCTCTTGATTGCGTCCGCCTCCTTTTCGTCGCCCTCTCCCTATTCCTCATCCCCAGAAGTGGAGTCGGCTCCTCATCCTCCGCCTTCGCCTTCTCTTCCTCCTCATTGACCGCCTGCTGCATAATTTTGATATTATATTCACTAGTGCAGGCGGCGAATTTGGACTCCCATTGCTCATAGTTGGAGTCTGGGAAGAGGGCTGTCTAGGTCATCTTTATAATGGCACCTGAATCCTCCATCATATCCAGGACCAGGGCCATCTTCTCGGACTCAGCTTAGTGCTGAGTTGCTGGGTCAGGGCCGCCTCCTGGTTTGCCAGGCGCTCCTTGAGCTTCTGGTTCAATTTTTTAAGCCCTTCTCTAACTCCTGGTTTTTCTTTTTGGTTGCCTCCAACTGATTTTTGACCTGCAAGGTGGCAGACGCCTGATAATACAGAAATGTCAGTGGTCAATATTTCATTTTGGGCAATCTGGAACATTGCCTTGACACAATCAGAGGCGCCATGGCCTTCGCAGCTTTTACCTCCTTGGTCTTTTCATGGATAGGTTTGCGGAGACCATACACTCGGAGCATGGCTTGCAAGGCACAAAAGCAGGCGTCATAAATGATCTAATAAACAGGAGGCTAGGAACGCCACTTATCCTACAAAACAAAATATTAAGTTTACCTCAAAAAAGAAGAGCCAGGATTGACTCTAGATCAAGGGTGCCGACTCCCTTGACAGATTCCCTCTCCTCGAGGGGAATGGCCTTGAGCATGGACTTGGCCATTTGAACCAGGTCCGGCTCCTGGGGGGTGCCTGTAATAACGAAAACAATTAAAATGGCAGACGAGAATGAGGGGCAACAGGCCGCCTGATTTGAGGAAACTTGAAGTTTAAAGAAAGCGAGTTCAATACCTCTTGGAGGTCGACTGTCCCTAGGGACGTTTGTTTGCGTTGCCCCACTTTGGGGGGTTCGCACCTGCTTATCAGCAGGTTACTTCCTGGAAGAACCAGACGTACTCCCAGCCGTCTATTTATGGGCCTTGGGGTCTGGCTGCTAGGAGGAAGGAGGTCTGGGCGACTCACCCTGCAACAAACAACCAAATTAAAAAATAAAAAATAAATAAATAAATATATACTCCTCAAGGATATCAGAACTCACCTTGGACGCCTCATTTGAAGGCGAGTCAGAGGAAGGCCGCTTCTGTCCAAGGATGGCAGCGCGCAGAAGGGCGGTTGCTTTCTTGGAGGCGGTAATTTTATCCATTGCTTCACCTACAAACAATGCATCACAGAGTTAGTAAAAATACAATCTAATCAAAAAATACAAGACCACAAGAGGGCCGACTACCTCTAGTGGTCCGTTCACTAAGGCCACAGGCGCAAAGAAGTACTCGTCATACAACCAACTAAACTTGGGTATGCAGTTTAGGGGGATTAATTCTCGTACCCCCGTAGCAGAGTTGGCCTTGATCTCTACTTTGAAGTGTCCTCGATCAAGGATCTCCTCCTTAGCTTGACGAGGAACAGGCGGCAGGCCAGATCCGCCTACGAGGAGAGGTGGATCCCTGTTCCACCTGTTGTACCTCTTGTTTAAAATTTTTTTGGGGCTGGAGACAATAAAGAAGGTGTTCCTCCAGTCCTTCCAATTGTTCTCCTTCCCCCTGGTCATTAAATAGCCCTTATGGCTGGAAATCTGGTACCAGCCGGTACCGCTTGCGTTGGGGGTCCGACTCAGGTA
>NW_018745663.1:0-77723 GCF_001683475.1 Chenopodium quinoa
TTTTTCTAACGAGCACAAGGGAGAAAGTTCGACGAGTGGAGAAAAGAAGGTTGTCAAGGTGTCTAAAGAGGAATTTGAAAATCGAATTAGGTGCTTCAAGTGTCAAGGAAAGGGACATAGGTCGGATCAATGTCCTACTAAGAAAGCTCTTACAATCAAACAATATCAACAAATGGAAGAAGAAGAGGAACACATAACCTTTGAGTGTGAAGAGGAGTCAATTCATAATAAGGAGAAAAAGGTTGTTGACTCGGAAGAAGAGGATGAGGTTGTCTATGCCGAAGATGAAGATAAGCTGCTTGTTTTAAGGAAGATATTACACACCGAAGTCACTTCTATTCAAGATCAACGTGAGAATTTGTTCCATACTCGATGCAAAGTTGGTGAAAGTACTTGCAACGTGATCATTGATAGTGGCTCTTGCACGAATGTTGCTTCAACTAGCATGGTGAGTAAACTGAACCTCTCTATTCGTGATCATTCAAAACCATATAAAGTAAACTGGCTTGATGATTCAAAGGGTTTTCAAATTAAGAAGCAAGCACTAGTAAATTTCTCCATAGGAAATTACAAAGATGAAATATGGTGTGATGTGATTCCAATGAGTGCTTGTCACTTACTTTTGGGAAGACCATGGCAATTTGATAGAAAGGTTAAACATGATGGCAAGACCAATGTGTATTCCGTGAAGGATGGAAACAAACGTTTTAGTCTACAACCTTTGTCTCATAAAGGACATAGTAATTGCTCCAATGTTAATCGAAGTTCAAGTTTGTTTCTAAGGGAAAAGGTATTCAAGGAAGAGATCGATAGAAGACCCAAGACATGTCTTCTTAATAAAGAAGATGACAATTATGAAGATGGTGAGTACCAAGAAGACTTTTCTAGTAAGAATGGCGATGAAGATTCTACCTATAACATTGAAAACCTCTTTACTTGTTTTGATGATGTGAATTTGAGGGCAAATTCTTTTGAAGAAGGGGAGAATGATGTGAATCAAGAGGCTAATTCTTTTGAAGGGTCCAAGACACTTGTAGAAGGTCCAAATAGCTTCATTATGGGCTGCCCAAACAAGAAAATAAACAAGATAATAAACAAGGAAAGATCCAATAGCTTAAATTGGAAAGAAACAAGCACGAATTACAAAGAAGAAGAAATTGCGAAGTTCACTTCCGACGAGCACACATGCTGCCACGCGCCGACTCCCTACTCGCCTTGGACCCACCTTGACATTGGTCAGGCGCGTGCACCACCTTGGTGGCGCGTAAAAGAGTTTCGGCGACAGAACGAAAAGCATGATTTTCTTTACTTAGTTTTTTCTAGAGTTTTTGCTTGCAAGTTTTTACCTTTCACTTGAAAGGGTTTTTCTTGGTTTAAGCAATTAGGAATCTTCTTAATTTCTGTTATTTTATTTTAAAATAATTTCTAAGTCAATTAGGAATTGTTTTAAGAAGTTTTAGGTTAATTAGAACTAGTCTTATTACTAGTTTCCTAGTTCCATTAGAATTGGTTTTCCTATTCTATCTAGGATACTTTGGGATCAAGGCTAGGGTTTTTTCTAGTTTGAATAGACTTAGGAATAGTTAGTTTTAGTCTATAAATAAGGGATTTTTCGTGGCTTTGTACACAACAACAAAAACCAGAAAATTCAATACAAGTTTATTGTTTGTTTTGCTTAATTGCTTACAAATTCTTTTGCTAGTTTTCAATTCAAGGAGTTGTTTTGATAATTAGAACGTTCAATTCTTAGTTCTAGGAGTAGTCTAAGTTTTGTTCATCAAAGTACTTAGTTCCAGGAGTGGTCTAGGTAATTTGAGAGGCGTTGAATTCGTTCCAGGAGTGGTCGTTTTCAAAGTCATATCCGGTTTGTTATCTTTAAGTTGTTCGATTTTCTTAGGAAATTCGAAGGGCTTGTGTTACTTGTGTGATTTTAGATTCTTTATTAAGTTAAGGGGTTTAAATCCACATCAAATTGGTATCAGATTTCAGGGGTTTTTGATCGTTCAACAATTCGTTCATCAAATCGCACTTGTTCTCGGATAACCAGTTTTTCTGTCAACTTCAGAAGGCTCGTTCTCCTTCGTTACAAGGTCTTTTCAGGTGATTTTTTTTTTTTTTTTGGGTGAAATTTTGTCTACTTTCTGCCTGTGAAATTTCGGAATTTTTTTCGAGTTCGTTTGCTATTAAACTGGACTGTTTTCCGCAACTGTGTCAGTTTTGGTCCGATTTAATACTTACTGCTCGTTGTGTGCGATTTTGTTCCAAGTTGTGTTGCGATTTTTGTGGGATATACCTGTGTGGATAAGGGTTCTTTTAAGTCTGTTTTTGTCTTATAATTATGGAGGAAGCTTTGAGCAAACTCATGGATGAATTTGCAAGATTGCAAGATAATACGGAGGCACGTTTTAATGCTTTTTCACAACTATTGCTTGATAAAAAGAAAAAGAAGAAAAAACGGCATGATAGTGATAGTGATGCTTCTAGCAGTGATGATGATACTCATTATAATAAAAAGATCGATGATAAAGGTATCAAGCTTGATGATTTTACGGGTCTAGGAAGCCCCGAAGATTTTCTTGAGTGGGCGAGACAATTAGAGAAAATTTCAGATTATAAAGGTTTTGATGATTCTCAACGTTTCAAAATTGCTTATATACGACTCACTAAGAATGCGGGAATTTGGTTCGATAATTTAAAGGCTCGACGTGCTAGAGCAGGGAAGGATAAGATCAAGACATG
This sequence comes from Chenopodium quinoa, assembly GCF_001683475.1. Lineage (NCBI taxonomy): Eukaryota > Viridiplantae > Streptophyta > Magnoliopsida > Caryophyllales > Amaranthaceae > Chenopodium > Chenopodium quinoa. The sequence goes on from NW_018745663.1 coordinate 2,740, forward strand.
GACAGTTTTGAAGAAGAAGATGCGTTCTAAATACCTTCCACATGATTTCGAACAAATTCTATATGTGAAACTCACTATGTTGACACAAGATACTAAGAGTGTTAATGAATATATTGCTGAATTTGATAAACTAACCTCTCTTTGTGATTTGGAGGAGAAAGAACCATTGCGGAATTGCTCGATTCCTTAAGAGTCTTAATCGACCTATTGCTAAGAAGATTGAATTGAGTACTTATGAGTCATTCAATGATGTGTGTAAATTAGCTTTGAAGATTGAAAGTCATTGGCTCGAGGATAAGAAAAAAAACCGAGGCAATTAAAAGTTTTTCGAAACCTTTTAAGCCTAGTTCCACAAATTTTTCTAACGAGCACAAGGGAGAAAGTTCGACGAGTGGAGAAAAGAAGGTTGTCAAGGTGTCTAAAGAGGAATTTGAAAGTCGAATTAGGTGCTTCAAGTGTCAAGGAAAGGGACATAGGTCGGATCAATGTCCTACTAAGAAAGCTCTTACAATCAAACAATATCAACAAATGGAAGAAGAAGAGGAACACATAACCTTTGAGTGTGAAGAGGAGTCAATTAATAATAAGGAGGAAAAGGTCGTTGACTCGGAAGAAGAGGATGAGGTTGTCTATGCCGAAGATGAAGAGTAAGCTGCTTGTTTTAAGGAAGATATTACACACCCAAGTCACTTCTATTCAAGATCAACGTGAGAATTTGTTCCATACTCGATGCAAAGTTGGTAAAAGTACTTGCAACGTGATCATTGATAGTGGCTCTTGCACGAATGTTGCTTCAAACTAGCATGGTGAGTAAACTGAACCTCTCTATTCGTGATAATTCGAAACCATATAAAGTAAACTGGCTTGATGATTCAAAGGGTTTTCAAATTAAGAAGCAAGCACTAGTAAATTTCTCCAAAGGAAATTACAAAGATGAAATATGGTGTGATGTGATTCCAATGAGTGCTTGTCACTTACTTTTGGGAAGACCATGGCAATTTGATAGAAAGGTTAAACATGATGGCAAGACCAATGTGTATTCCGTGAAGGATGGAAACAAACGTTTTAGTCTACAACCTTTGTCTCATAAAGGACATAGTAATTGCTCCAATGTTAATCGAAGTTCAAGTTTGTTTCTAAGGGAAAAGGTATTCAAGGAAGAGATCGATAGAAGACCCAAGACATGTCTTCTTAATAAAGAAGATGACAATTATGAAGATGGTGAGTACCAAGAAGACTTTTCTAGTAAGAATGGCGATGAAGATTCTACCTATAACATTGAAAACCTCTTTACTTGTTTTGATGATGTGAATTTGAGGGCAAATTCTTTTGAAGAAGGGGAGAATGATGTGAATCAAGAGGATAATTCTTTTGAAGGGTCCAAGACACTTGTAGAAGGTCCAAATAGCTTCATTATGGGCTGCCCAAACAAGAAAATAAACAAGATAATAAACAAGGAAAGATCCAATAGCTTAAATTGGAAAGAAACAAGCACGAATTACAAAGAAGAAGAAATTGCGAAGTTCACTTCCGACGAGCACACATGCTGCCACGCGCCGACTCCCTACCTCCGCCTTGGACCCACCTTGACATTGGTCAGGCGCGTGCACCACCTTGGTTGGCGCGTATAAAGAGTTTCGGCGTTAGAACGAAAAGCATGATTTTTCTTTACTTAGTTTTTTCTAGAGTTTTTGCTTGCAAGTTTTTTACCTTTCACTTGAAAGGGTTTTTTCTTGGTTTAAGCAATTAGGAATCTTCTTAATTTCTGTTATTTTAGTTTAAAATAATTTATAAGTCAATTAGGAATTGTTTTTAAGAAGTTTTAGGTTAATTAGAACTAGTCTTATTACTAGTTTCCTAGTTCTATTAGAATTGGTTTTCCTATTCTATCTAGGATACTTTGGGATCAAGGCTAGGATTTTTTCTAGTTTGAATAGACTTAGGAATAGTTAGTTTTAGTCTATAAATAAGGGATTTTTCGTGGCTTTGTACACAACAACAAAAACCAGAAAATTCAATACAAGTTTATTGTTTGTTTTGCTTAATTGCTTACAAATTCTTTTGCCAGTTTTCAATTCAAGGAGTTGTTTTGATAATTAGAACGTTCAATTCTTAGTTCTAGGAGTAGTCTAAGTTTTGTTCGTCAAAGTACTTAGTTCCAGGAGTGGTCTAGGTAATTTGAGAGGCGTTGAATTCGTTCCAGGAGTGGTCGTTTTCAAAGTCATATCCGGTTTGTTATCTTTAAGTTGTTCGATTTTCTAACGAAATTCGAAGGGCTTGTGTTACTTGTGTGGATTTTAGATTCTTTATTAAGTTAAGGGGTTTAAATCCACATCAAATTGGTATCAGATTTCAGGGGTTTTGATCGTTCAACAATTCGTTCATCAAATCGCACTTGTTCTAGGATAACAAGTTTTTTCTGTCAACTTCAGAAGGCTCGTTCTCCTTCGTTACAAGGTCTTTTCAGGTGATTATTTTTTTTTTTTTTTGGGTGAAATTTTTTCCACTTTCTGACTGTGAAATTTCAGTATTTTTTCGAGTTTTTTTGCTATTAAACTGGACTGTTTTCCGCAACTGTGTCAGTTTTGGTCCGATTTGATACTTAGTGCTCTTTGTGTGCGATTTTGTTCCAAGTTGTGTTGCGATTTTCGTGGATATACCTGTGTGGATAAGGGTTCTTTTAAGTCTGTTTTTGTCTTATAATTATGGAGGAAGCTTTGAGCAAACTCATGGATGAATTTGCAAGATTGCAAGATAATACGGAGGCACGTTTTAATGCTTTTTCACAACTATTGCTTGATAAAAAGAAAAAGAAGAAAAAACGGCATGATAGTGATAGTGATGCTTCTAGCAGTGATGATGATACTCATTATAATAAAAAGATCGATGATAAAGGTATCAAGCTTGATGATTTTACGGGTCTAGGAAGCCCCGAAGATTTTCTTGAGTGGGCGAGACAATTGGAGAAAATTTCAGATTTATAAGGTTTTGATGATTCTCAACGTTTCAAAATTGCTTATATACGACTCACTAAGAATGCGGGAATTTGGTTCGATAATTTAAAGGCTCGACGTGCTAGAGCAGGGAAGGATAAGATCAAGACATGGACAGTTTTGAAGAAGAAGATGCGTTCTAAATACCTTCCACATTATTTCGAACAAATTCTATATGTGAAACTCACTATGTTGACACAAGATACTAAGAGTGTTAATGAATATATTGCTGAATTTGATAAACTAACCTCTCTTTGTGATTTGGAGGAGAAAGAACCATTGCGGATTGCTCGATTCCTTAAGAGTCTTAATCGACCTATTGCTAAGAAGATTGAATTGAGTACTTATGAGTCATTCAATGATGTGTGTAAATTAGCTTTGAAGATTGAAAGTCATTGGCTCGAGGATAAGAAAAAAACCGAGGCAAATAAAAGTTTTTCGAAACCTTTCAAGCCTAGTTCCACAAATTTTTCTAACGAGCACAAGGGAGAAAGTTCGACGAGTGGAGAAAAGAAGGTTGTCAAGGTGTCTAAAGAGGAATTTGAAAGTCGAATTAGGTGCTTCAAGTGTCAAGGAAAGGGACATAGGTCGGATCAATGTCCTACTAAGAAAGCTCTTACAATCAAACAATATCAACAAATGGAAGAAGAAGAGGAACACATAACCTTTGAGTGTGAAGAGGAGTCAATTCATAATAAGGAGGAAAAGGTCGTTGACTCGGAAGAAGAGGATGAGGTTGTCTATGCCGAAGATGAAGATAAGCTGCTTGTTTTAAGGAAGATATTACACACCGAAGTCACTTCTATTCAAGATCAACGTGAGAATTTGTTCCATACTCGATGCAAAGTTGGTAAAAGTACTTGCAACGTGATCATTGATAGTGGCTCTTGCACGAATGTTGCTTCAACTAGCATGGTGAGTAAACTGAACCTCTCTATTCGTGATAATTCGAAACCATATAAAGTAAACTGGCTTGATGATTCAAAGGGTTTTCAAATTAAGAAGCAAGCACTAGTAAATTTCTCCATAGGAAATTACAAAGATGAAATATGGTGTGATGTGATTCCAATGAGTGCTTGTCACTTACTTTTGGGAAGACCATGGCAATTTGATAGAAAGGTTAAACATGATGGCAAGACCAATGTGTATTCCGTGAAGGATGGAAACAAACGTTTTAGTCTACAACCTTTGTCTCATAAAGGACATAGTAATTGCTCCAATGTTAATCGAAGTTCAAGTTTGTTTCTAAGGGAAAAGGTATTCAAGGAAGAGATCAATAGAAGACCCAAGACATGTCTTCTTAATAAAGAAGATGACAATTATGAAGATGGTGAGTACCAAGAAGACTTTTCTAGTAAGAACGGCGATGAAGATTCTACCTATAACATTGAAAACCTCTTTACTTGTTTTGATGATGTGAATTTGAGGGCAAATTCTTTTGAAGAAGGGGAGAATGATGTGAATCAAGAGGCTAATTCTTTTGAAGGGTCCAAGACACTTGTAGAAGGTCCAAATAGCTTCATTATGGGCTGCCCAAACAAGAAAATAAACAAGATAATAAACAAGGAAAGATCCAATAGCTTAAATTGGAAAGAAACAAGCACGAATTACAAAGAAGAAGAAATTGCGAAGTTCACTTCCGACGAGCACACATGCTGCCACGCGCCGACTCCCTACCTCCGCCTTGGACCCACCTTGACATTGGTCAGGCGCGTGCACCACCTTGGTGGCGCGTATAAAGAGTTTCGGCGTTAGAACGAAAAGCATGATTTTCTTTACTTAGTTTTTTCTAGAGTTTTTGCTTGCAAGTTTTTACCTTTCACTTTAAAGGGTTTTTCTTGGTTTAAGCAATTAGGAATCTTCTTAATTTCTGTTATTTTAGTTTAAAATAATTTCTAAGTCAATTAGGAATTGTTTTAAGAAGTTTTAGGTTAATTAGAACTAGTCTTATTACTAGTTTCCTAGTTCCATTAGAATTGGTTTTCCTATTCTATCTAGGATACTTTGGGATCAAGGCTAGGATTTTTTCTAGTTTGAATAGACTTAGGAATAGTTAGTTTTAGTCTATAAATAAGGGATTTTTCGTGGCTTTGTACACAACAACAAAAACCAGAAAATTCAATACAAGTTTATTGTTTGTTTTGCTTAATTGCTTACAAATTCTTTTGCTAGTTTTCAATTCAAGGAGTTGTTTTGATAATTAGAACGTTCAATTCTTAGTTCTAGGAGTAGTCTAAGTTTTGTTCGTCAAAGTACTTAGTTCCAGGAGTGGTCTAGGTAATTTGAGAGGCGTTGAATTCGTTCCAGGAGTGGTCGTTTTCAAAGTCATATCCGGTTTGTTATCTTTAAGTTGTTCGATTTTCTAACGAAATTCGAAGGACCTGTGTTACTTGTGTGGATTTTAGATTCTTTATTAAGTTAAGGGGTTTAAATCCACATCAAATTGGTATCAGATTTCAGGGGTTTTGATCGTTCAACAATTCGTTCATCAAATCGCACTTGTTCTCGGATAACCAGTTTTTCTGTCAACTTCAGAAGGCTTGTTCTCCTTCGTTACAAGGTCTTTTCAGGTGATTCTTTTTTTTTTATTTTGGGTGAAGTTTTGCCCACTTTCCGACTGTGAAATTTCAGTATTTTTTGAGTTTTTTTGCTATTAAACTTGACTGTTTTCCGCAACTGTGTCAGTTTTGGTCCGATTTGATACTTAGTGCTCTTTGTGTGCGATTTTGTTCCAAGTTCTGTTGCGATTTTCGTGGGATATACCTGTGTGGATAAGGGTTCTTTTAAGTCTGTTTTTGTCTTATAATTATGGAGGAAGCTTTGAGCAAACTCATGGATGAATTTGCAAGATTGCAAGATAATACGGAGGCACGTTTTAATGCTTTTTCACAACTATTGCTTGATAAAAAGAAAAAGAAGAAAAAAAGGCATGATAGTGATAGTGATGCTTCTAGCAGTGATGATGATACTCATTATAATAAAAAGATCGATGATAAAGGTATCAAGCTTGATGATTTTACGGGTCTAGGAAGCCCCGAAGATTTTCTTGAGTGGGCGAGACAATTAGAGAAAATTTCAGATTATAAAGGTTTTGATGATTCTCAACGTTTCAAAATTGCTTATATACGACTCACTAAGAATGCGGGAATTCGGTTCGATAATTTAAACGCTCGACGTGCTAGAGCAGGGAAGGATAAGATCAAGACATGGACAGTTTTGAAGAAGAAGATGCGTTCTAAATACCTTCCACATGATTTCGAACAAATTCTATATGTGAAACTCACTATGTTGACACAAGATACTAAGAGTGTTAATGAATATATTGCTGAATTTGATAAACTAACCTCTCTTTGTGATTTGGAGGAGAAAGAACCATTGCGGATTGCTCGATTCCTTAAGGGTCTTAATCGACCTATTGCTAAGAAGATTGAATTGAGTACTTATGAGTCATTCAATGATGTGTGTAAATTAGCTTTGAAGATTGAAAGTCATTGGCTCGAGGATAAGAAAAAAACCGAGGCAAATAAAAGTTTTTTCGAAACCTTTCAAGCCTAGTTCCACAAATTTTTCTAACGAGCACAAGGGAGAAAGTTCGACGAGTGGAGAAAAGAAGGTTGTCAAGGTGTCTAAAGAGGAATTTGAAAGTCGAATTAGATGATTCAAGTGTCAAGGAAAGGGACATAGGTCAGATCAATGTCCTACTAAGAAAGCTCTTACAATCAAACAATATCAACAAATGGAAGAAGAAGAGGAACACATAACCTTTGAGTGTGAAGAGGAGTCAATTCATAATAAGGAGGAAAAGGTCGTTGACTCGGAAGAAGAGGATGAGGTTGTCTATGCCGAAGATGAAGATAAGCTGCTTGTTTTAAGGAAGATATTACACACCGAAGTCACTTCTATTCAAGAACAACGTGAGAATTTGTTCCATACTCGATGCAAAGTTGGTAAAAGTACTTGCAACGTGATCATTGATAGTGGCTCTTGCACGAATGTTGCTTCAACTAGCATGGTGAGTAAACTGAACCTCTCTATTTGTGATCATTCAAAACCATATAAAGTAAACTGGCTTGATGATTCAAAGGGTTTTCAAATTAAGAAGCAAGCACTAGTAAATTTCTCCATAGGAAATTACAAAGATGAAATATGGTGTGATGTGATTCCAATGAGTACTTGTCACTTACTTTTGGGAAGACCATGGCAATTTGATAGAAAGGTTAAACATGATGGCAAGACCAATGTGTATTCCGTGAAGGATGGAAACAAACGTTTTAGTCTACAACCTTTGTCTCATAAAGGACATAGTAATTGCTCCAATGTTAATCGAAGTTCAAGTTTGTTTCTAAGGGAAAAGGTATTCAAGGAAGAGATCGATAGAAGACCCAAGACATGTCTTCTTAATAAAGAAGATGACAATTATGAAGATGGTGAGTACCAAGAAGACTTTTCTAGTAAGAATGGCGATGAAGATTCTACCTATAACATTGAAAACCTCTTTACTTGTTTTGATGATGTTAATTTGAGGGCAAATTCTTTTGAAGAAGGGGAGAATGATGTGAATCAAGAGGCTAATTCTTTTGAAGGGTCCAAGACACTTGTAGAAGGTCCAAATAGCTTCATTATGGGCTGCCCAAACAAGAAAATAAACAAGATAATAAACAAGGAAAGATCCAATAGCTTAAATTGGAAAGAAACAAGCACGAATTACAAAGAAGAAGAAATTGCGAAGTTCACTTCCGACGAGCACACATGCTGCCACGCGCCGACTCCCTACCTCCGCCTTGGACCCACCTTGACATTGGTCAGGCGCGTGCACCACCTTGGTGGCGCGTATAAAGAGTTTCGGCGTTAGAACGAAAAGCATGATTTTCTTTACTTAGTTTTTTCTAGAGTTTTTGCTTGCAAGTTTTTACCTTTCACTTGAAAGGGTTTTTCTTGGTTTAAGCAATTAGGAATCTTCTTAATTTCTGTTATTTTAGTTTAAAATAATTTCTAAGTCAATTAGGAATTGTTTTAAGAAGTTTTAGGTTAATTAGAACTAGTCTTATTACTAGTTTCCTAGTTCCATTAGAATTGGTTTTCCTATTCTATCTAGGATACTTTGGGATCAAGGCTAGGGTTTTTTCTAGTTTGAATAGACTTAGGAATAGTTAGTTTTAGTCTATAAATAAGGGATTTTTCGTGGCTTTGTACACAACAACAAAAACCAGAAAATTCAATACAAGTTTATTGTTTGTTTTGCTTAATTGCTTACAAATTCTTTTGCTAGTTTTCAATTCAAGGAGTTGTTTTGATAATTAGAACGTTCAATTCTTAGTTCTAGGAGTATTCTAAGTTTTGTTCGTCAAAGTACTTAGTTCCAGGAGTGGTCTAGGTAATTTGAGAGGCGTGGAATTCGTTCCAGGAGTGGTCGTTTTCAAAGTCATATCCGGTTTGTTATCTTTAAGTTGTTCGATTTTCTAACGAAATTCAAAGGACCTGTGTTACTTGTGTGGATTTTAGATTCTTTATTAATTTAAGGGGTTTAAATCCACATCAAATTGGTATCAGATTTCAGGGGTTTTGATCGTTCAACAATTCGTTCATCAAATCGCACTTGTTCTCGGATAACCAGTTTTTCTGTCAACTTCAGAAGGCTCGTTCTCCTTCGTTACAAGGTCTTTTCAGATGATTCGTTTTTCTTATTTTAGGTGAAATTTTTACCACTTTCTGACTGTAAAATTTCAGTATTTTTCGAGTTTTTTTGCTATTAAACTGGACTGTTTTCCGCAACTGTGTCAGTTTTGGTCCGATTTGATACTTAGTGCTCTTTATGTGCGATTTTGTTCCAAGTTGTGTTGCGATTTTCGTGGGATATACCTGTGTGGATAAGGGTTCTTTTAAGTCTGTTTTTGTCTTATAATTATGGAGGAAGCTTTGAGCAAACTCATGGATGAATTTGCAAGATTGCAAGATAATACGGAGGCACGTTTTAATGCTTTTTCACAACTATTGCTTGATAAAAAGAAAAAGAAGAAAAAACGGCATGATAGTGATAGTGATGCTTCTAGCAGTGATGATGATACTCATTATAATAAAAAGATCGATGATAAAGGTATCAAGATTGATGATTTTACGGGTCTAGGAAGCCCCGAAGATTTTCTTGGGTGGGCGAGACAATTAGAGAAAATTTCAGATTATAAAGGTTTTGATGATTCTCAACGTTTCAAAATTGCTTATATACGACTCACTAAGAATGCGAGAATTTGGTTCGATAATTTAAAGGCTCGACGTGCTAGAGCAGGGAAGGATAAGATCAAGACATGGACAGTTTTGAAGAAGAAGATGCGTTCTAAATACCTTCCACATTATTTCGAACAAATTCTATATGTGAAACTCACTATGTTGACACAAGATACTAAGAGTGTTAATGAATATATTGCTGAATTTGATAAACTAACCTCTCTTTGTGATTTGGAGGAGAAATAACCATTGCGGATTGCTCGATTCCTTAAGGGTCTTAATCGACCTATTGCTAAGAAGATTGAATTGAGTACTTATGAGTCATTCAATGATGTGTGTAAATTAGCTTTGAAGATTGAAAGTCATTGGCTCGAGGATAAGAAAAAAACCGACGCAAATAAAAGTTTTTCGAAACTTTTCAAGCCTAGTTCCACAAATTTTTCTAACGAGCACAAGGGAGAAAGTTCGACGAGTGGAGAAAAGAAGGTTGTCAAGGTGTCTAAAGAGGAATTTGAAAGTCGAATTAGGTGCTTCAAGTGTCAAGGAAAGGGACATAGGTCGGATCAATGTCCTACTAAGAAAGCTCTTACAATCAAACAATATCAACAAATGGAAGAAGAAGAGGAACACATAACCTTTGAGTGTGAAGAGGAGTCAATTCATAATAAGGAGGAAAAGGTCGTTGACTCGGAAGAAGAGGATGAGGTTGTCTATGCCGAAGATGAAGATAAGCTGCTTGTTTTAAGGAAGATATTACACACCAAAGTCACTTCTATTCAAGATCAACGTGAGAATTTGTTCCATACTCGATGCAAAGTTGGTAAAAGTACTTGCAACGTGATCATTGATAGTGGCTCTTGCACGAATGTTGCTTCAACTAGCATGGTGAGTAAACTGAACCTCTCTATTCGTGATCATTCAAAACCATATAAAGTAAACTGGCTTGATGATTCAAAGGGTTTTCAAATTAAGAAGCAAGCACTAGTAAATTTCTCCATAGGAAATTACAAAGATGAAATATGGTGTGATGTGATTCCAATGAGTGCTTGTCACTTACTTTTGGGAAGACCATGGCAATTTGATAGAAAGGTTAAACATGATGGCAAGACCAATGTGTATTCCGTGAAGGATGGAAACAAACGTTTTAGTCTACAACCTTTGTCTCATAAAGGACATAGTAATTGCTCCAATGTTAATCGAAGTTCAAGTTTGTTTCTAAGGGAAAAGGTATTCAAGGAAGAGATCGATAGAAGACCCAAGACATGTCTTCTTAATAAAGAACATGACAATTATGAAGATGGTGAGTACCAAGAAGACTTTTCTAGTAAGAATGGCGATGAAGATTCTACCTATAACATTGAAAACCTCTTTACTTGTTTTGATGATGTGAATTTGAGGGCAAATTCTTTTGAAGAAGGGGAGAATGATGTGAATCAAGAGGCTAATTCTTTTGAAGGGTCCAAGACACTTGTAGAAGGTCCAAATAGCTTCATTATGGGCTGCCCAAACAAGAAAATAAACAAGATAATAAACAAGGAAAGATCCAATAGCTTAAATTGGAAAGAAACAAGCACGAATTACAAAGAAGAAGAAATTGCGAAGTTCACTTCCGACGAGCACACATGCTGCCACGCGCCGACTCCTGGCCCACGCCTTGGACCCACCTTGACATTGGTCAGGCGCGTGCACCACCTTGGTGGCGCGTATAAAGAGTTTCGGCGTTAGAACGAAAAGCATGATTTTCTTTACTTAGTTTTTTCTAGAGTTTTTGCTTGCAAGTTTTTACCTTTCACTTTAAAGGGTTTTTCTTGGTTTAAGCAATTAGAAACTAGTCTTATTACTAGTTTCCTAGTTCCATTAGAATTGGTTTTCCTATTCTATCTAGGATACTTTGGGATCAAGGCTAGGGTTTTTTCTAGTTTGAATAGACTTAGGAATAGTTAGTTTTAGTCTATAAATAAGGGATTTTTCGTGGCTTTGTACACAACAACAAAAACCAGAAAATTCAATACAAGTTTATTGTTTGTTTTGCTTAATTGCTTACAAATTCTTTTGCTAGTTTTCAATTCAAGGAGTTGTTTTGATAATTAGAACGTTCAATTCTTAGTTCTAGGAGTAGTCTAAGTTTTGTTCGTCAAAGTACTTAGTTCCAGGAGTGGTCTAGGTAATTTGAGAGGCGTTGAATTCGTTCCAGGAGTGGTCGTTTTCAAAGTCATATCAGGTTTATTATCTTTAAGTTATTCGATTTTCTAACGAAATTTGAAGGACCTGTGTTACTTGTGTGGATTTTAGATTCTTTATTAAGTTAAGGGGTTTAAATCCACATCAAAAACACTATTTGAATCAAATTAAAGCCAAATGCATTCAACAAAGCTAATTGAATCAAATGAAAGTCAAACACATTCAAACAAAGCTAATTGAATCAAATGAAAGTCAAACACATTCAAACAAACCTAATTGAATCAAATGAAAGTCAAGCACATTCAAACATAGCTAATTGAATCAAATGAAAGTCAAACACTTTCAAAAAGAGCTTTTTGAATCAAATGAAGGTTAAATGCATTCTATAGAGCTAATTTAATCAAATAAAAGTGAAACACATTCAAACAGAGTTAATTGAATGAAATGAAAGTCAAACACATTCAAACAAAGGTTTTTAAATCAAATGAAAGTCAAATGCATCAGCAAAGCTAATTGAATCAAATGAAAGTCAAACAGATTCAAACAAACCTAATTGAATCAAATGAAGGTCAAACACATTCAAACAAAGCTAATTAAATCAAATGAAAGTCAAACACATTCAAACAAAGCTAATTTAATCAAATGAAAGTCAAATGCATTCAAAAAGAGCTTTTTAAATCAAATGAAGGTCAAATGCATTCTACATAGCTAATTGAATCAAATGAAAGTCAAACACATTCAAACAAAGCTAATTGAATCAAATGTAAGTCAAACACATTCTAACATAGCTTTTTGAATAAAATGAAAGTTAAATGCATTCAACAAAGCTAATTGAATCAAATGAAATTCAAAAATTTCTAAAAAAATCTAATTAAATCAAATGAAAGTCAAACACATTCAAAAAACACTATTTGAATCAAATGAAAGCGAAATGCATTCAACAAAGCTAATTGAATCAAATGAAAGTCAAACAGATTCAAACAAACCTAATTGAATCAAATGACAGTCATACACATTCAATCATAGCTAATTTAATCAAATGAAAGTCAAACACATTCAAAAAGAGCTTTTTAAATCAAATGAAGGTCAACTGCATTCTACAAACCTAATTGAGTCAAAAGAAAGTCAAACACATTCAAACGGAGCTAATTGAATCAAATGAAAATCCAACACATTCAAAAATAGCTTTTTTGAATCAAATGAAGGTCAAATGCATTCTACAAAGCTAATTGAATCAAATTAAAGTCAAACACATTCAAACAAAGCTAATTGAATCAAATGTAAGTCAAACACATTCAAACATAGTTTTTTGAATAAAATGAAAGTCAAATGCATTCAACAAAGCTAATTGAATCAAATGAAATTCAAAAATTTCTAAAAAAATCTAATAAAATCAAATGAAAGTCTAACACTTTCAAAAAACACTATTTGAATCAAATGAAAGCCAAATGCATTCAACAAAGATAATTGAATCAAATGAAAGTCAAACACATTCAAACAAAGCTAATTAAATCAAATGAAAGTCAAACACATTCAAACAAACCTAATTGAATCAAATGAAAGTCAAATGCATTCTACAAAGCTAATTGAATCAAATGAAAGTCAAACACATTTAAACAAACCTAATTGAATCAAAAGAAAGTCAAGCACATTCAAACATAGCTAATTGAATCAAAAGAAAGTAAAACACATTCAAAAAGAGCTTTTTGAATCAAATGAAAGTTAAATGCATTCTATAGAGCTAATTTGATCAAATGAAAGTCAAACACATTCAAACAGAGTTAATTGAATCAAATGAAAGTCAACACATTCAAACAAAGCTTTTTAAATCAAATGAAAGTCAAATGCATCAGCAAAGCTAATTGAATCAAATGAAAGTTAAACAGATTCAAACAAACCTAATTGAATCTAATGAAAATCAAACACATTCAAACAAAGCTAAATAAATCAAATGAAAGTCAAACACATTCAAACAAAGCTAATTTAATCAAATGAAAGTCAAATGCATTCAAAAAGAGCTTTTTAAATCAAATGAAGGTCAAATGCATTCTACAAAGCTAATTAAATCAAATGAAAGTCAAACACATTCAAACAAACCTAATTGAATCAAATGAAAGTCAAACACATTCAAACAAAGCTAATTAAATCAAATGAAAGTCAAACACATTCAAACAACGCTAATTTAATCAAATGAAAGTCAAATGCATTCAAAAAGAGCTTTTTAAATCAAATGAAGGTCAAATGAATTCTACAAAGCTAATTGAATCAAATTAAAGTCAAACGCATTCAAACATAGCTAATTTAATCAATTGAAAGTCAAACACATTCAAACAGAGCTTTTTAAATCAAATGAAGGTCAAATGCATTCTACAAACCTAATTGACTCAAATGAAAGTCAAACACATTCAAACAGAGCTAATTGAATCAAATGAAAATCAAACACATTCAAAAATAGCTTTTTTGAATCAGATGAAGGTCAAATGCATTCTACAAACCTAATTGAATCAAATGAAAGTCAAACACATTCAAACAAAGCTAATTGAATCAAATGTAAGTCAAACACATTCAAACATAGCTTTTTGAATAAAATGAAAGTCAAATGCATTCAACAAAGCTAATTGAATCAAATGAAATTCTAAAATTTCTAAAAAAATCTAATTAAATAAATTAAAGTCAAACACATTCAAAAAACACTATTTGAATCAAATGAAAGCAAAATGCATTCAACAAAGCTAATTGAATCAAATGAAATTCTAAAATTTCTAAAAAAATCTAATTAAATCAAATGAAAGTCAAACACATTCAAAAAACACTATTTGAATCAAATGAAAGCGAAATGCATTCAACAAAGCTAATTGAATCAAACGAAAGTCAAACAGATTCAAACAAACCTAATTGAATCAAATGACAATCAAACACATTCAAACATAGCTAATTAAATCAAATGAAAGTCAAATACATTCAAAAAGAGCTTTTTAAATCAAATGAAGGTCAAATGCATTCTACAAACCTAATTGAGTCAAATGAAAATCAAACACATTCAAACAGAGCTAATTGAATCAAATGAAAATCAAACACATTAAAAAATAGCTTTTTGAATCAAATGAAGGTCAAATGCATTCTACAAAGCTAATTGAATCAAATGAAAGTCAAACACATTCAAACAAAGCTAATTGAATCAAATGTAAGTCAAACACATTCAAACATAGCTTTTTGAATAAAATGAAAGTCAAATGCATTCAACAAAGCTAATTGAATCAAATGAAAGTCAAACACATTCAAACAAAGCTAATTAAATCAAATGAAAGTCAAACACATTCAAATAAACCTAATTGAATAAAATGAAACTCAAATGCATTCAACAAACCTAATTGAATCAAATAAAAGTCAAACACATTCAAACAAACCTAATTGAATCAAATGAAAGTCAAGCACATTCAAACATAGCTAATTGAATCAAATGAAAGTCAAACCCATTCAAACAGAGTTAATTGAATCAAATGAAAGTCAAACACATTTAAACAAAGCTTTTTAAATCAAATGAAAGTCAAATGCATCAGCAAAGCTAATTGAATCAAATGAAAGTCAAACACATTCAAACTAACCTAATTGAATTAAATGAAAGTCAAACACATTTAAACAAAGCTAATTAAATCAAATGAAAGTCAAACACATTCAAACAAAGCTAATTTAATCAAATGAAAGTCAAATGCATTCAAAAAGAGCTTTTTAATCAAATGAAGGTCAAATGAATTCTACAAAGCTAATTGAATCAAATGTAAGTCAAACACATTCAAACATAGCTTTTTGAATAAAAAGAAAGTCAAATGCATTCAACAAAGCTAATTGAATCAAATGAAATTCAAAAATTTCTAAAAAAAATCTAATTAAATCAAATGAAAATCAAACACATTCAAAAAACACGATTTGAATCAAAGAAAGCGAAATGCATTCAACAAAGCTAATTTAATCAAATGAAAGTCAAACACATTCAAACAAACCTAATTGAATCAAATGACAGTCAAACACATTCAAACAAAGCTAATTTAATCAAATGAAAGTCAAACATATTCAAAAAGAGCTTTTTAAAACAAATGAAGGTCAAATGCATTCTACAAACCTAATTGAATCAAATGAAAGTCAAACACATTCAAACAAAGCTAATTGAATCAAATGTAAGTCAAATACATTCAAACATTGCTTTTTGAATAAAATGAAAGTCAAATGCATCCAACAAAGCTAATTAAATCAAATGAAATTCAAAAATTTCTAAAAAAAATCTAATTAAATCTAATGAAAGTCAAACACATTCTAAAAACACTATTTGAATCAAGGAAAGCGAAATGCATTCAACAAAGCTAATTGAATCAAATGAAAGTCAAACACATTCAAACAAACCTAATTGAATCAAATGACAGTCAAACACATTCAAACATAGCTAATTTAATCAAATGAAAGTCAAACATATTCAAAAAGAGCTTTTTAAATCAAATGAAGGTCAAATGCATTCTACAAACCTAATTGAATCAAATGAAAGTCAAACACATTCAAACAGAGCTAATTGAATCAATTGAAAATCAAACACATTCAAAAATAGCTTTTTTGAATCAAATGAAGGTCAAATGCATTCTACAAAGCTAATTGAATCAAATGAAAGTCAAACACATTCAAACAAAGCTAATTGAATCAAATGTAAGTCAAACACATTCAAACATAGCTTTTTGAATAAAATGAAAGTCAAATGCATTTAACAAAGCTAATTGAATCAAATGAAATTAAAAAATTTCTAAAAAAATCTAATTAAATCAAATGAAAGTCAAACACATTCAAAAAACACTATTTGAATCAAATGAAAGGGAAATGCATTTAACAAAGCTAATTGAATCAAATGAAAGTCAAACACATTCAAACAAACCTAATTGAATCAAATGACAGTCAAACACATTCAAACATAGCTAATTTAATCAAATGAAAGTCAAACATATTCAAAAAGAGCTTTTTAAATCAAATGAAGGTCAAATGCATTCTACAAACCTAATTGAATCAAATGAAAGTCAAACACATTCAAACAGAGCTAATTGAATCAATTGAAAATCAAACACATTCAAAAATAGCTTTTTTGAATCAAATGAAGGTCAAATGCTTTCTACAAAGCTAATTGAATCAAATGAAAGTCAAACACATTCAAACAAAGCTAATTGAATCAAATGTAAGTCAAACACATTCAAACATAGCTTTTTGAATAAAATGAAAGTCAAATGCATCCAACAAAGCTAATTGAATCAAATGAAATTCAAAAATTTCTAAAAAAATCTAATTAAATCAAATGAAAGTCAAACACATTCAAAAAACACTATTTGAATCAACTGAAAGCCAAATGCATTCAACAAAGCTAATTGAATCAAATGAAAGTCAAACACATTCAAACAAACCTAATTGAATTAAATGACAGTCAAACACATTCAAACAAAGCTAATTAAATCAAATGAAAGTCAAACACATTCAAACAAAGCTAATTTAATCAAATGAAAGTCAAATGCATTCAAAAAGAGCTTTTTAATCAAATGAAGGTCAAATGAATTCTACAAAGCTAATTGAATCAAATGTAAGTCAAACACATTCAAACATAGCTTTTTGAATAAAAAGAAAGTCAAATGCATTCAACAAAGCTAATTGAATCAAATGAAATTCAAAAATTTCTAAAAAAAATCTAATTAAATCAAATGAAAATCAAACACATTCAAAAAACACGATTTGAATCAAAGAAAGCGAAATGCATTCAACAAAGCTAATTTAATCAAATGAAAGTCAAACACATTCAAACAAACCTAATTGAATCAAATGACAGTCAAACACATTCAAACAAAGCTAATTTAATCAAATGAAAGTCAAACATATTCAAAAAGAGCTTTTTAAAACAAATGAAGGTCAAATGCATTCTACAAACCTAATTGAATCAAATGAAAGTCAAACACATTCAAACAAAGCTAATTGAATCAAATGTAAGTCAAATACATTCAAACATTGCTTTTTGAATAAAATGAAAGTCAAATGCATCCAACAAAGCTAATTAAATCAAATGAAATTCAAAAATTTCTAAAAAAAATCTAATTAAATCTAATGAAAGTCAAACACATTCTAAAAACACTATTTGAATCAAGGAAAGCGAAATGCATTCAACAAAGCTAATTGAATCAAATGAAAGTCAAACACATTCAAACAAACCTAATTGAATCAAATGACAGTCAAACACATTCAAACATAGCTAATTTAATCAAATGAAAGTCAAACATATTCAAAAAGAGCTTTTTAAATCAAATGAAGGTCAAATGCATTCTACAAACCTAATTGAATCAAATGAAAGTCAAACACATTCAAACAGAGCTAATTGAATCAATTGAAAATCAAACACATTCAAAAATAGCTTTTTTGAATCAAATGAAGGTCAAATGCATTCTACAAAGCTAATTGAATCAAATGAAAGTCAAACACATTAAAACAAAGCTAATTGAATCAAATGTAAGTCAAAACACATTCAAACATAGCTTTTTGAATAAAATGAAAGTCAAATGCATTTAACAAAGCTAATTGAATCAAATGAAATTAAAAAATTTCTAAAAAAATCTAATTAAATCAAATGAAAGTCAAACACATTCAAAAAACACTATTTGAATCAAATGAAAGGGAAATGCATTTAACAAAGCTAATTGAATCAAATGAAAGTCAAACACATTCAAACAAACCTAATTGAATCAAATGACAGTCAAACACATTCAAACATAGCTAATTTAATCAAATGAAAGTCAAACATATTCAAAAAGAGCTTTTTAAATCAAATGAAGGTCAAATGCATTCTACAAACCTAATTGAATCAAATGAAAGTCAAACACATTCAAACAGAGCTAATTGAATCAATTGAAAATCAAACACATTCAAAAATAGCTTTTTTGAATCAAATGAAGGTCAAATGCTTTCTACAAAGCTAATTGAATCAAATGAAAGTCAAACACATTCAAACAAAGCTAATTGAATCAAATGTAAGTCAAACACATTCAAACATAGCTTTTTGAATAAAATGAAAGTCAAATGCATCCAACAAAGCTAATTGAATCAAATGAAATTCAAAAATTTCTAAAAAAATCTAATTAAATCAAATGAAAGTCAAACACATTCAAAAAACACTATTTGAATCAACTGAAAGCCAAATGCATTCAACAAAGCTAATTGAATCAAATGAAAGTCAAACACATTCAAACAAACCTAATTGAATTAAATGACAGTCAAACACATTCAAACAAAGCTAATTAAATCAAATGAAAGTCAAACACATTCAAACAAAGCTAATTTAATCAAATGAAAGTCAAATGCATTCAAAAAGAGCTTTTTAATCAAATGAAGGTCAAATGAATTCTACAAAGCTAATTGAATCAAATGTAGGTCAAACACATTCAAACATAGCTTTTGAATCAAAAGAAAGTCAAATGCATTCAAACATAGCTTTTTGAATAAAATGAAAGTCAAATGCATTCAACAAAGCTAATTGAATCAAATGAAATTAAAAAATTTCTAAAAAAATCTAATTAAATCAAATGAAAGTCAAACACATTAAAAAAACAATATTTGAATCAAATAAAAGCCAAATGCATTCAACAAAGCTAATTGAATCAAATGAAATTCAAAAATTTCTAAAAAAATCTAATTAAATCAAATGAAAGTCAAATACATTCAAAAAACACTATTTGAATCAAATGAAAGCGAAATGCATTCAACAAAGCTAATTGAATCAAATGAAAGTCAAACAGATTCAAACAAACCTAATTGAATCAAATGACAGTCAAACACATTCAAACATAGCTTTAAACAATTGAAAGTCTAACATATTCAAACATAGCTTTTTAAATCAAATGAAGGTCAAATGCATTCTACAAACCTAATTGACTCAAATGAAAGTCAAACACATTCAAATAGAGCTAATTGAATCAAATGAAAATCAAACACATTCAAAAATAGCTTTTTTGAATCAAATGAAGGTCAAATGCATTCTACAAAGCTAATTGAATCAAATAAAAGTCAAACACATTCAAACAAAGCTAATCGAATCAAATGTAAGTCAAACACATTCAAACATAGCGTTTTGAATAGAATGAAAGTTAAATGCATTCAACAAAGCTAATTGAATCAAATGAAATTCAAAAATTTTTTAAAAAAATCTAATTAAATCAAATGAAAGTCAAACACATTAAAAAAACACTATTTGAATCAAATGAAAGCCAAATGCATTCAACAAAGCTAATTGAATCAAATGAAAGTCAAACACATTCAAACAAAGCTAATTAAATCAAATGAAAGTCAAACACATTCAAACAAACCTAATTGAATCAAATGAAAGTCAAATGCATTCTACAAAGCTAATTGAATCAAATGAAAGTCAAACACATTCAAACAAACCTAATTGAATCAAATGAAAGTCAAGCACATGCAAACATAGCTAATTGAATCAAATGAAAGTCAAACACATTCAAAAAGAGCTTTTTGAATCAAATGAAGGTTAAATGCATTCTATAGAGCTAATTTAATCAAATGAAAGTCAAACACATTCAAACAGAGTTAATTAAATCAAATGAAAGTCAAACACATTCAAACAAAGCTTTTTAAATCAAATGAAAGTCAAATGCATCAGCAAAGCTAATTGAATCAAATAAAAGTCAAATACATTCAAACAAACATAATTGAATCAAATGAAAGTCAAACACATTCAAACAGAGCTAATTGAATCAATTGAAAATCAAACACATTCAAAAATAGCTTTTTTGAATCAAATGAAGGTCAAATGCATTCTACAAAGCTAATTGAATCGAATTAAAGTCAAACATATTCAAACAAAGCTAATTGAATCAAATGTAAGTCAAACACATTCAAACATAGCTTTTAGAATAAAATGAAAGTCAAATGCATTCAACAAAGCTAATTGAATCAAATGAAATTCAAAAATTTCTAAAAAAATCTAATTAAATCAAATGAAAATCAAACACATTAAAAAAACACTATTTGAATCAAAGAAAGCGAAATGCATTCAACAAAGCTAATTGAATCAAATGAAAGTCAAACACATTCAAAGAAACCTAATTGAATCAAATGACAGTCAAACACATTCAAACATAGCTAATTTAATCAAATGAAAGTCAAACATATTCAAAAAGAGCTTTTTAAATCAAATGAAGGTCAAATGCATTCTACAAACCTAATTGAATCAAATGAAAGTCAAACACATTCAAGCAGAGCTAATTGAATCAATTGAAAATCAAACACATTCAAAAATAGCTTTTTTGAATCAAATGAAGGTCAAATGCATTCTACAAAGCTAATTGAATCAAATGAAAGTCAAACACATTCAAACAAAGCTAATTGAATCAAATGTAAGTCAAACACATTCAAACATAGCTTTTTGAATAAAATGAAAGTCAAATGCATTCAACAAAGCTAATTGAATCAAATGAAATTCAAAAATTTCTAAGAAAATCTAATTAAATCAAATGAAAGTCAAACACATTCAAAAAACACTATTTGAATCAAATGAAAGCCAAATGCATTCAACAAAGCTAATTGAATCAAATGAAAGTCAAACACATTCAAACAAACCTAATTGAATCAAATGACAGTCAAACACATTCAAACATAGCTAATTTAATCAAATGAAAGTCAAACATATTCAAAAAGAGCTTTTTAAATCAAATGAAGGTCAAATGCATTCTACAAACCTAATTGAATCAAATGAAAGTCAAACACATTCAAACAAAGCTAATTGAATCAAATGTAAGTCAAATACATTCAAACATAGCTTTTTGAATAAAATGAAAGTCAAATGCATTCAACAAAGCTAATTGAATCAAATGAAATTCAAAAATTTCTAAAAAAATCTAATTAAATCAAATGAAAGTGAAACACATTCTAAAAACACTATTTGAATCAAGGAAAGCGAAATGCATTCAACAAAGCTAATTGAATCAAATGAAAGTCAAACACATTCAAACAAACCTAATTGAATCAAATGACAGTCAAACACATTCAAACATAGCTAATTTAATCAAATGAAAGTCAAACATATTCAAAAAGAGCTTTTTAAATCAAATGAAGGTCAAATGCATTCTACAAACCTAATTGAATCAAATGAAAGTCAAACACATTCAAGCAGAGCTAATTGAATCAATTGAAAATCAAACACATTCAAAAATAGCTTTTTTGAATCAAATGAAGGTCAAATGCATTCTACAAAGCTAATTGAATCAAATGAAAGTCAAACACATTCAAACAAAGCTAATTGAATCAAATGTAAGTCAAACACATTCAAACATAGCTTTTTGAATAAAATGAAAGTCAAATGCATTCAACCAAGCTAATTGAATCAAATGAAATTCAAAAATTTCTAAAAAAAATCTAATTAAATCAAATGAAAGTCAAACACATTCAAAAAACACTATTTGAATCAAATGAAAGCGAAATGCATTCAACAAAGCTAATTGAATCAAATGAAAGTCAAACAGATTCAAACAAACCTAATTGAATCAAATGACAGTCATACACATTCAATCATAGCTAATTTAATCAAATGAAAGTCAAACACATTCAAAAAGTGCTTTTTAAATCAAATGAAGGTCAACTGTATTCTACAAACCTAATTGAGTCAAATGAAAGTCAAACACATTCAAACAAACCTAATTGAATCAAATGAAAGTCAAGGACATTCAAACATAGCTAATTGAATCAAATGAAAGTAAAACACATTCAAAAAGGGCTTTTTGAATCAAATGAAAGTTAAATGCATTCTATAGAGCTAATTTGATCAAATGAAAGTCAAACACATTCAAACAGAGTTAATTGAATCAAATGAAAGTCAACACATTCAAACAAAGCTTTTTAAATCAAATGAAAGTCAAATGCATCAGCAAAGCTAATTGAATCAAATGAAAGACAAACAGATTCAAACAAACCTAATTAAATCTAATGAAAGTCAAACACATTCAAACAAAGCTAAATAAATCAAATGAAAGTCAAACACATTCAAACAAAGCTAATTTAATCAAATGAAAGTCAAATGCATTCAAAAAGAGCTTTTTAAATCAAATGAAGGTCAAATGCATTCTACAAAGCTAATTGAATCAAATGAAAGTCAAACACATTCAAACAAACCTAATTGAATCAAATGAAAGTCAAACACATTCAAACAAAGCTAAATAAATCAAATGAAAGTGAAACACATTCAAACAACGCTAATTTAATCAAATGAAAGTCAAATGCATTCAAAAAGAGCTTTTTAAATCAAATGAAGGTCAAATGAATTCTACAAAGCTAATTGAATCAAATGAAAGTCAAACGCATTCAAACATAGCTAATTTAATCAATTGAAAGTCAAACACATTCAAATAGAGCTTTTTAAATCAAATGAAGGTCAAATGCATTCTACAAACCTAATTGACTCAAATGAAAGTCAAACACATTCAAACAGAGCTAATTGAATCAAATGAAAATCAAACACATTCAAAAATAGCTTTTTTGAATCAGATGAAGGTCAAATGCATTCTACAAACCTAATTGAATCAAATGAAAGTCAAACACATTCAAACAAAGCTAATTGAATCCAATGTAAGTCAAACACATTCAAACATAGCTTTTTGAATAAAATGAAAGTCAAATGCATTCAACAAAGCTAATTGAATCAAATGAAATTCAAAAATTTCTAAAAAAATCTAATTAAATAAATTAAAGTCAAACACATTCAAAAAACACTATTTGAATCAAATGAAAGCAAAATGCATTCAACAAAGCTAATTGAATCAAATGAAATTCTAAAATTTCTAAAAAAAATCTAATTAAATCAAATGAAAGTCAAACACATTCAAAAAACACTATTTGAATCAAATGAAAGCGAAATGCATTCAACAAAGCTAATTGAATCAAACGAAAGTCAAACAGATTCAAACAAACCTAATTGAATCAAATGACAATCAAACACATTCAAACATAGCTAATTAAATCAAATGAAAGTCAAATACATTCAAAAAGAGCTTTTTAAATCAAATGAAGGTCAAATGCATTCTACAAACCTAATTGAGTCAAATGAAAATCAAACACATTCAAACAGAGCTAATTGAATCAAATGAAAATCAAACACATTAAAAAATAGCTTTTTGAATCAAATAATGGTCAAATGCATTCTACAAAGCTAATTGAATCAAATGAAAGTCAAACACATTCAAACAAATCTAATTGTATCAAATGTAAGTCAAACACATTCAAACAGAGCTTTTTGAATAAAATGAAAGTCAAATGCATTCAACAAAGCTAATTGAATCAAATGAAATTCAAAAATTTCTAAAAAAATCTAATTAAATCAAATGAAAGTCAAACACATTAAAAAAACACTATTTGAATCAAATGAAAGCCAAATGCATTCAACAAAGCTAATTGAATCAAATGAAAGTCAAACACATTCAAACAAAGCTAATTAAATCAAATGAAAGTCAAACACATTCAAACAAACCTAATTGAATCAAATGAAAGTCAAATGCATTCTACAAAGTTAATTGAATCAAATAAAAGTCAAACACATTCAAACAAACCTAATTGAATCAAATGAAAGTCAAGCACATTCAAACATAGCTAATTGAATCAAATGAAAGTCAAACACATTCAAAAAGAGCTTTTTGAATCAAATGAAGGTTAAATGCATTCTATAGAGCTAATTTAATCAAATGAAAGTCAAACACATTCAAACAAAGCTTTTTAAATCAAATGAAAGTCAAATGCATCAGCAAAGCTAATTGAATCAAATAAAAGTCAAATACATTCAAACAAACCTAATTGAATCAAATGAAAGTCAAACACATTCAAACAAAGCAAATTAAATCAAATGAAAGTCAAACACATTCAAACAAAGCTAATTTAATCAAATGAAAGTCAAATGCATTCAAAAAGAGCTTTTTAAATCAAATGAAGGTCAAATGCATTCTACAAAGCTAATTGAATCAAATAAAAGTCAAACACATTCAAACAAAGCTAATTGAATCAAATGTAAGTCAAACACATTCAAACATAGCTTTTTGAATAAAATGAAAGTAAAATGCATTCAACAAAGCTAATTGAATCAAATGAAATTCAAAAATTTCTAAAAAAATCTAATTAAATCAAATGAAAATCAAACACATTCAAAAAACACTATTTGAATCAAATGAAAGCGAAATGCATTCAAAAAAGCTAATTGAATCAAATGAAAGTCAAACAGATTCAAACAAACCTAATTTAATCAAATGACAGTCAAACATAGCTAATTTAATCAATTGAAAGTCAAACACATTCAAACAGAGCTTTTTAAATCAAATGAAGGTTAAATGCATTCTACAAACCTAATTGACTCAAATGAAAGTCAAACACATTCAAACAGAGCTAATTGAATCAAATGAAAATCAAACACATTCAAGAATAGCTTTTTTGAATCAAATGAAGGTCAAATGCATTCTACAAAGCTAATTGAATCAAATGAAAGTTAAACACATTCAAAAAAGCTAATTGAATCAAATGAAAGTCAAGCACATTCAAACATAGCTAATTGAATCAAATGAAAGTCAAACACATTCAAAAAGAGCTTTTTGAATCAAATGAAGGTTAAATGGATTCTATAGAGATAATTTAATCAAATGAAAGTCAAACACATTGAAACAGAGTTAATTGAATCAAATGAAAGTCAAACACATTCAAACAAAGCTTTTTAAGTCAAATGAAAGTCAAATGCATCAGCAAAGCTAATTGAATCAAATGAAAGTCAAACACATTCAAACAAAGTTAATTAAATCAAATGAAAGTCAAACACATTCAAACAAAGCTATTTGAATCAAATAAAAGTCAAATGCATTCTATAAAGCTGATTAAATCAAATGAAAGTCAAACAGATTCAAACAAACCTAATTAAATCAAATGAAAGTCAAACACATTCAAACATAGCTAATTGAATCAAATGAAAGTAAAACACCTTCAAAAGAGCATTTTAAATCAAGTGAAGCTCAAATGCATTCTACAAAGCTAATTGAATCAAATGAAAGTTAAATGCAATCAACAAAGCTAATTGAATCAAATGAAAGTCAAAAACATCTAAAAAAATCTGATTAAATCAAATGAAAGTCAAACACATTCAAATAGAGCTAATTAAATCAAATGAAAGTCAAACACATTCAAAAATAGCTTTTTGAATTAAATGAAGGTCAAATGCATTCTACAAAGCTAATTGAATCAAATGAAAGTCAAACACATTAAAACAAAGCTAATTGAATCAAATGTAAGTCAAACACATTCAGACATAGCTTTTTGAATCAAATGAAAGTCAAATGCATTCAATAAAGCTATTTGAATCAGATGAAAGTGAAATGCATTCTACAAAGCGAATTGAATTAAATAAAAACCAAACACTTTCAAACAAACCTAGTTGAATCGAATGAAAGTGAAATGCATTCTACATGGTTAATTGATTCAAATGAAAGTCAAACACATTCAAACAAACCTAAAAGAAACAAGTGAAAGTCAAACACATTCAAACAGAGCTAATTGAATCAAATGAAAGTCAAACACATTCAAACAGAGCTTTTTAAATCAAATGAAGGTCAAATTCATTCTACAAACCTAATTGAATCAAATGAAAGTCAAGCACATTGAAACAGAGCTAATTGAATAAAACGAAAGTCAAACACATTCAAAAATAGCTTTTTGAATTAAATGAAGGTCAAATGCATTCTACAAAGCTAATTGAATCAAATGAAAGTCAAACACATTAAAACAAACCTAATAGAAACAAATGAAAGTCAAACACTTTCAAACAAATCTAGTTGAATCAAATGAAAGTGAAATGCATTTTACATAGTTAATCGATTCAAATGAAAGTCAAACACATTCAAACAAACCTAATAGAAACAAATGAAAGTCAAACACATTCAAACAGAGCTAATTGAATCAAATGAAAGTCAAACACATTCAAACAGCGCTTTTTAAATCAAATGAAGGTCAAATGCATTCTACAACCCTAATTGAATCAAAGGAAAGTCAAACACATTAAAACAGAGCTAATTGAATCAAATGAAAATCAAACACATTCAAAAATAGCTTTTTTAAATCAAATGAAGGTCAAATGCATTCTACAAAGCTAATTGAATCAAATGAAAGTCAAACACATTCAAACAAAGCTAATTAAATCAAATGAAAGTCAAACACATTCAAACAAACCTAATTGAATCAAATGAAAGTCAAATGCATTCTACAAAGCTAATTGAATCAAATGAAAGTCAAACACATTCAAACAAGCCTAATTGAATTAAATGAAAGTCAAGCACATTCAAACATAGCTAATTGAATCAAATGAAAGTCAAGCACATTCAAACATAGCTTTTTGAATAAAATGAAAGTCAAATGCATTCAACAAAGCTAATTGAATCAAATGAAATTCAAAAATTTCTAAAAAAAAATCTAATTAAATCAAATGAAAGTCAAACATATTCAAAAAACACTATTTGAATCAAATGAAAATGAAATGCATTCAACAAAGCTAATTGAATCAAATGAAAGTCAAACAGATTCAAACAAACCTAATTGAATCAAATGACAGTCAAACACATTCAAACATAGCTAATTAAATCAAATGAAAGTCAAACACATTCAAATAGAGCTTTTTAAATCAAATGAAGGTCAAATGCATTCTACAAACCTAATTGAGTCAAATGAAAGTCAAACACATTCAAACAGAGCTAATTGAATCAAATGAAAATCAAACACATTCAAATATAGCTTTTTTGAATCAAATGAAGGTCAAATGCATTCTACAAAGCTAATTGAATCAAATGAAAGTCAAACACATTCAAACAAAGCTAATTGAATCAAATGTAAGTCAAAAAAATTCAAACATAGCTTTTTGAATAAAATGAAAGTCAAATGCATTCAACAAAGTTAATTGAATCAAATGAAATTTAAAAATTTCTAAAAAAATCTAATTAAATCAAATGAAAGTCAAACACATTCAAAAAACACTATTTGAATCAAATGAAAGCCAAATGCATTCAACAAAGCTAATTGAATCAAATGAAAGTCAAACAGATTCAAACAAACCTAATTGAATCAAATGACAGTCAAACATAGCTAATTTAATCAATTGAAAGTCAAACACATTCAAACAGAGCATTTTAAATCAAATGAAGGTCAAATGCATTCTACAAACCTAATTGAGTCAAATGAAAGTCAAACACATTCAAACAGAGCTAATTGAATCAAATGAAAATCAAACACATTCAAATATAGCTTTTTTGAATCAAATGAAGGTCAAATGCATTCTACAAAGCTAATTGAATCAAATGAAAGTCAAACACATTCAAACAAAGCTAATTGAATCAAATGTAAGTCAAAAAAATTCAAACATAGCTTTTTGAATAAAATGAAAGTCAAATGCATTCAAGAAAGCTAATTGAATCAAATGAAATTTAAAAATTTCTAAGAAAATCTAATTAAATCAAATGAAAGTCAAACACATTCAAAAAACACTATTTGAATCAAATGAAAGCCAAATGCATTCAACAAAGCTAATTGAATCAAATGAAAGTCAAACACATTCAAACAAAGCTAATTAAATCAAATGAAAGTCTAACACATTCAAAAAAACCTAATTTAATCAAATGAAAGTCAAATGCATTCTACAAAGCTCATTGAAACAAATGAAAGTCAAACACATTTAAACAAACCTAATTGAGTCAAATGAAAGTCAAGCACATTCATACATAGCTAATTGAATCAAATGAAAGTCAAACACATTCAAAAAGAGCTTTTTGAATCAAATGAAGGTTAAATGCATTCTATAGAGCTAACTTAATCAAATGAAAGTCAAACACATTCAAACAGAGTTAATTGAATCAAATGAAAGTCAAACACATTCAAACAAAGCTTTTTAAATAAAATGAAAGTTAAATGCATCAGCAAAGCTAATTGAATCAAATGAAAGTCAAACACATTCAAACAAACCTAATTGAATCAAATGAAAGTCAAACACATTCAAACAAAGCTAATTAAATCAAATGAAAGTCAAACACATTCAAACAAAGCTAATTTAATCAAATGAAAGTCAAATGGATTCAAAAAGAGCTTTTTAAATCAAATGAAGGTCAAATGCATTCAAAAAAGCTAATTGAATCAAATGAAAGTCAAACAGATTCAAACAAACCTAATTGAATCAAATGACAGTCAAACACATTCAATCATAGGTAATTTAATCAAATGAAAGTCAAACACATTCAAACATAGCTTTTTGAATAAAATGAAAGTCAAATGCATTCAACAAAGCTAATTGAATCAAATGAAATTCAAAAATTTTCTAAAAAAAATCTAATTCAATCAAATGAAAGTCAAACACATTCAAAAAACACTATTTGAATCAAATGAAAGTGAAATGCATTCAACAAAGCTAATTGAATCAAATGAAAGTCAAACAGATTCAAACAAAACTTATTGAATCAAATGACAGTCAAACACACTCAAACATAGCTAATTAAATCAAATGAAAGTCAAACACATTCAAAAAGAGCTTTATAAATCAAATGAAGGTCAAATGCATTCTACAAACCTAATTGATTCAAATGAAAGTCAAACACATTCAAACAGAGCTAATTGAATCAAATGAAAAACAAACACATTCAAAAATAGCTTTTTTGAATCAAATGAAGGTCAAATGCATTCTACAAAGCTAATTGAATCAAATGAAAGTCAAACACATTCAAACAAAGCTAATTGAATCAAATGTAAGTCAAACACATTCAAACATAGCTTTTTGAATAAAATGAAAGTCAAATGCATTCAACAAAGCTAATTGAATCAAATGAAATTCAAAAAATTTCTAAAAAAATATAATTAAATCAAATGAAAGTCAAACACATTCAAAAAAACACTATTTGAATCAAATGAAAGCCAAATGCATTCAACAAAGCTAATTGAATCAAATGAAAGTCAAACAGATTCAAACAAACCTAATTGAATCAAATGACAGAATGAAAGTCAAACACATTCAAACAGAGCTTTTTAAATCAAATGAAGGTCAAATGCATTCTACAAACCTAATTGAGTCAAATGAAAGTCAAACACATTCAAACAGAGCTAATTGAATCAAATGAAAATCAAACACATTCAAAATAGCTTTTTTGAATCAAATGAAGGTCAAATGCATTCTACAAAGCTAATTGAATCAAATGAAAGTCAAACACATTCAAACAAAGCTAATTGAATCAAATGTAAGTCAAAAAAATTCAAACATAGCTTTTTGAATAAAATGAAAGTCAAATGCATTCAAGAAAGCTAATTGAATCAAATGAAATTTAAAAATTTCTAAGAAAATCTAATTAAATCAAATGAAAGTCAAACACATTCAAAAAACACTATTTGAATCAAATGAAAGCCAAATGCATTCAACAAAGCTAATTGAATCAAATGAAAGTCAAACACATTCAAACAAAGCTAATTAAATCAAATGAAAGTCTAACACATTCAAAAAAACCTAATTTAATCAAATGTAAGTCAAATGCATTCTACAAAGCTCATTGAAACAAATGAAAGTCAAACACATTTAAACAAACCTAATTGAGTCAAATGAAAGTCAAGCACATTCAAACATAGCTAATTGAATCAAATGAAAGTCAAACACATTCAAAAAGAGCTTTTTGAATCAAATGAAGGTTAAATGCATTCTATAGAGCTAACTTAATCAAATGAAAGTCAAACACATTCAAACAGAGTTAATTGAATCAAATGAAAGTCAAACACATTCAAACAAAGCTTTTTAAATAAAATGAAAGTTAAATGCATCAGCAAAGCTAATTGAATCAAATGAAAGTCAAACACATTCAAACAAACCTAATTGAATCAAATGAAAGTCAAACACATTCAAACAAAGCTAATTAAATCAAATGAAAGTCAAACACATTCAAACAAAGCTAATTTAATCAAATGAAAGTCAAATGGATTCAAAAAGAGCTTTTTAAATCAAATGAAGGTCAAATGCATTCAAAAAAGCTAATTGAATCAAATGAAAGTCAAACAGATTCAAACAAACCTAATTGAATCAAATGACAGTCAAACACATTCAATCATAGGTAATTTAATCAAATGAAAGTCAAACACATTCAAACATAGCTTTTTGAATAAAATGAAAGTCAAATGCATTCAACAAAGCTAATTGAATCAAATGAAATTCAAAAATTTCTAAAAAAAATCTAATTCAATCAAATGAAAGTCAAACACATTCAAAAAACACTATTTGAATCAAATGAAAGTGAAATGCATTCAACAAAGCTAATTGAATCAAATGAAAGTCAAACAGATTCAAACAAAACTTATTGAATCAAATGACAGTCAAACACACTCAAACATAGCTAATTAAATCAAATGAAAGTCAAACACATTCAAAAAGAGCTTTATAAATCAAATGAAGGTCAAATGCATTCTACAAACCTAATTGATTCAAATGAAAGTCAAACACATTCAAACAGAGCTAATTGAATCAAATGAAAAACAAACACATTCAAAAATAGCTTTTTTGAATCAAATGAAGGTCAAATGCATTCTACAAAGCTAATTGAATCAAATGAAAGTCAAACACATTCAAACAAAGCTAATTGAATCAAATGTAAGTCAAACACATTCAAACATAGCTTTTTGAATAAAATGAAAGTCAAATGCATTCAACTAAGCTAATTGAATCAAATGAAATTCAAAAATTTCTAAAAAAATATAATTAAATCAAATGAAAGTCAAACACATTCAAAAAAACACTATTTGAATCAAATGAAAGCCAAATGCATTCAACAAAGCTAATTGAATCAAATGAAAGTCAAACAGATTCAAACAAACCTAATTGAATCAAATGACAGTCAAACATAGCTAATTTAATCAATTGAAAGTCAAACACATTCAAACAGAGCTTTTTAAATCAAATGAAGGTCAAATGCATTCTACAAACCTAATTGAGTCAAATGAAAGTCAAACACATTCAAACAGAGCTAATTGAATCAAATGAAAATCAAACACATTCAAATATAGCTTTTTTGAATCAAATGAAGGTCAAATGCATTCTACAAAGCTAATTGAATCAAATGAAAGTCAAACACATTCAAACAAAGCTAATTGAATCAAATGTAAGTCAAAAAAATTCAAACATAGCTTTTTGAATAAAATGAAAGTCAAATGCATTCAAGAAAGCTAATTGAATCAAATGAAATTTAAAAATTTCTAAGAAAATCTAATTAAATCAAATGAAAGTCAAACACATTCAAAAAACACTATTTGAATCAAATGAAAGCCAAATGCATTCAACAAAGCTAATTGAATCAAATGAAAGTCAAACACATTCAAACAAAGCTAATTAAATCAAATGAAAGTCTAACACATTCAAAAAAACCTAATTTAATCAAATGAAAGTCAAATGCATTCTACAAAGCTCATTGAAACAAATGAAAGTCAAAACACATTTAAACAAACCTAATTGAGTCAAATGAAAGTCAAGCACATTCAAACATAGCTAATTGAATCAAATGAAAGTCAAACACATTCAAAAAGAGCTTTTTGAATCAAATGAAGGTTAAATGCATTCTATAGAGCTAACTTAATCAAATGAAAGTCAAACACATTCAAACAGAGTTAATTGAATCAAATGAAAGTCAAACACATTCAAACAAAGCTTTTTAAATAAAATGAAAGTTAAATGCATCAGCAAAAGCTAATTGAATCAAATGAAAGTCAAACACATTCAAACAAACCTAATTGAATCAAATGAAAGTCAAACACATTCAAACAAAGCTAATTAAATCAAATGAAAGTCAAACACATTCAAACAAAGCTAATTTAATCAAATGAAAGTCAAATGGATTCAAAAAGAGCTTTTTAAATCAAATGAAGGTCAAATGCATTCAAAAAAGCTAATTGAATCAAATGAAAGTCAAACAGATTCAAACAAACCTAATTGAATCAAATGACAGTCAAACACATTCAATCATAGGTAATTTAATCAAATGAAAGTCAAACACATTCAAACATAGCTTTTTGAATAAAATGAAAGTCAAATGCATTCAACAAAGCTAATTGAATCAAATGAAATTCAAAAAATTTCTAAAAAAAATCTAATTCAATCAAATGAAAGTCAAACACATTCAAAAAACACTATTTGAATCAAATGAAAGTGAAATGCATTCAACAAAGCTAATTGAATCAAATGAAAGTCAAACAGATTCAAACAAAACTTATTGAATCAAATGACAGTCAAACACACTCAAACATAGCTAATTAAATCAAATGAAAGTCAAACACATTCAAAAAGAGCTTTATAAATCAAATGAAGGTCAAATGCATTCTACAAACCTAATTGATTCAAATGAAAGTCAAACACATTCAAACAGAGCTAATTGAATCAAATGAAAAACAAACACATTCAAAAATAGCTTTTTTGAATCAAATGAAGGTCAAATGCATTCTACAAAGCTAATTGAATCAAATGAAAGTCAAACACATTCAAACAAAGCTAATTGAATCAAATGTAAGTCAAACACATTCAAACATAGCTTTTTGAATAAAATGAAAGTCAAATGCATTCAACTAAGCTAATTGAATCAAATGAAATTCAAAAATTTCTAAAAAAATATAATTAAATCAAATGAAAGTCAAACACATTCAAAAAACACTATTTGAATCAAAATGAAAGCCAAATGCATTCAACAAAGCTAATTGAATCAAATGAAAGTCAAACACATTCAAACAAAGCTAATTAAATCAAATGAAAGTCAAACACATTCAAACAAACCTTATTGAATCAAATGAAATTTAAATGCATTCTACAAAGCTAATTGAATCAAATGAAAGTCAAACACATTCAAACAAACCTAATTGAATCAAATGAAAGTCAAGCACATTCAAACAAAGCTTCTTGAATCAAATGAAAGTCAAATGCATTCATCAAAGCTAATTAGATCAAATGAAAGTCACATGCATTTAACAAAGCTAATTGAATCAAATGAAAGTCAAACACATTCAAAAAGAGCTCTTTGAATCAAATGAAGGTTAATGCATTCTATAGAGCTAATTTAATCAAATGAAAGTCAAACACATTCAAAACAGAATTAATTGAATCAAATGAAAGTCAAACACATTCAAACAAGGGTTTTTAATCAAATGAAAGTCAAATGCATCAGCAAAGCTAATTGAATCAAATGAAAGTCAAACAGATTCAAACAAACCTAATTGAATCAAATGAAAGTCAAACACATTCAAACAAAGCTAATTAAATCAAATGAAAGTCAAACACATTCAAACAAAGCTAATTAATCAAATGAAAGTCAAATGCATTCAAAAAAGAGCTTTTTTAAATCAAATGAAGGTCAAATGCATTCTACAAAGCTAATTAAATCAAATGAAAGTCAAACACATTCAAACAAAGCTAATTGAATCAAATGTAAGTCAAACACATTCAAACATAGCTTTTTGAATAAAATGAAAGTCAAATGCATTCAACAAAGCTAATTGAATCAAATGAAATTTAAAAAATTTCTAAAAAAATCTAATTAAAATCAAATGAAAGTCAAACACATTAAAAAAACAATATTTGAATCAGATAAAGCCAAATGCATTCAACAAAGCTAATTGAATCAAATGAAATTCAAAAATTTCTAAAAAAATCTAATTAAATCAAATGAAAGTCAAATACATTCAAAAAAACACTATTTGAATCAAATGAAAAGCGAAAATGCATTCAACAAAGCTAATTGAATCAAATGAAAGTCAAAAACAGATTCAAACAAACCTAATTGAATCAAATGACAGTCAAACACATTCAAAACATAGCTTTAAACAATTGAAAGTCTAACACATTCAAACATAGCTTTTTAAATCAAATGAAGGTCAAATGCATTCTACAAAACCTAATTGACTCAAATGAAAGTCAAACACATTCAAACAGAGCTAATTGAATCAAATGAAAATCAAACACATTCAAAATAGCTTTTTTGAATCAAATGAAGGTCAAATGCATTCTACAAAAGCTAATTGAATCAAATAAAAGTCAAACACATTCAAACAAAGCTAATCGAATCAAATGTAAGTCAAACACATTCAAACATAGCGTTTTGAATAGAATGAAAGTTAAATGCATTCAACAAAGCTAATTGAATCAAATGAAATTCAAAAATTTTTAAAAAAATCTAATTAAATCAAATGAAAGTCAAACACATTAAAAAAAACACTATTTGAATCAAATGAAAAGCCAAATGCATTCAACAAAGCTAATTGAATCAAATGAAAGTCAAACACATTCAAACAAAGCTAATTAAATCAAATGAAAGTCAAACACATTCAAACAAACCTAATTGAATCAAATGAAAGTCAAATGCATTCTACAAAGCTAATTGAATCAAATGAAAGTCAAACACATTCAAACAAACCTAATTGAATCAAATGAAAGTCAAGCACATGCAAACATAGCTAATTGAATCAAATGAAAGTCAAACACATTCAAAAAGAGCTTTTTGAATCAAATGAAGGTTAAATGCATTCTATAGAGCTAATTTAATCAAATGAAAGTCAAACACATTCAAACAGAGTTAATTAAATCAAATGAAAGTCAAACACATTCAAACAAAGCTTTTTAAATCAAATGAAAGTCAAATGCATCAGCAAAGCTAATTGAATCAAAATAAAAGTCAAAATACATTCAAACAAACATAATTGAATCAAATGAAAGTCAAACACATTCAAACAGAGCTAATTGAATCAATTGAAAATCAAACACATTCAAAAATAGCTTTTTTGAATCAAATGAAGGTCAAATGCATTCTACAAAGCTAATTGAATCGAATGAAAGTCAAACATATTCAAACAAAGCTAATTGAATCAAATGTAAGTCAAACACATTCAAACATAGCTTTTAGAATAAAATGAAAGTCAAATGCATTCAACAAAGCTAATTGAATCAAATGAAATTCAAAAATTTCTAAAAAAAATCTAATTAAATCAAATGAAAATCAAACACATTAAAAAACACTATTTGAATCAAAAAGAAAGCGAAATGCATTCAACAAAGCTAATTGAATCAAATGAAAGTCAAACACATTCAAAAAAACCTAATTGAATCAAATGACAGTCAAACACATTCAAACATAGCTAATTTAATCAAATGAAAGTCAAACACATTCAAAAAGAGCTTTTTAAATCAAATGAAGGTCAAATGCATTCTACAAACCTAATTGAATCAAATGAAAGTCAAACACATTCAAACAGAGCTAATTGAATCAAATGAAAATCAAACACATTCAAAAATAGCTTTTTTGAATCAAATGAAGGTCAAATGCATTCTACAAAGCTAATTGAATCAAATGAAAGTCAAACACATTCAAACAAAGCTAATTGAATCAAATGTAAGTCAAACACATTCAAACATAGCTTTTTGAATAAAATGAAAGTCAAATGCATTCAACAAAGCTAATTGAATCAAATGAAATTCAAAAATTTCTAAAAAAATCTAATTAAATCAAATGAAAGTCAAACACATTCAAAAAAACACTATTTGAATCAAATGAAAGCAAATGCATTCAACAAAGCTAATTGAATCAAATGAAAGTCAAACACATTCAAACAAACCTAATTGAATCAAATGAAGTCAACACATTCAAACAAGCTAATTTAATCAAATGAAAGTCAAACAATTCAAAGAGCTTTTTAAATCAAATGAAGGTCAAATGCATTCTACAAAGCTAATTGAATCAAATGAAAGTCAAACACATTCAAACAAAGCTAATTGAATCAAATGTAAGTCAAACACATTCAAACATAGCTTTTTGAATAAAATGAAAGTCAAATGCATTCAACAAAGCTAATTGAATCAAATGAAATTCAAAAATTTCTAAAAAATCTAATTAAATCAAATGAAAGTCAAACACATTCAAAAAACACTATTTGAATCAAATGAAAGCGAAATGCATTCAACAAAGCTAATTGAATCAAATGAAAGTCAAACACATTCAAACAAACCTAATTGAATCAAATGAAGTCAAACACATTCAAACATAGCTAATTTAATCAAATGAAAGTCAAACATATTCAAAAAAGCTTTTTAAATCAAATGAAGGTCAAATGCAAAACCTAATTGAATCAAATGAAAGTCAAACACATTCAAACAGAGCTAATTGAATCAAATGAAAATCAAACACATTCAAAAAAGCTTTTTTGAATCAAATGAAGGTCAAATGCATTCTACAAAGCTAATTGAATCAAATGAAAGTCAAACACATTCAAAAAAGCAATTGAATCAAATGTAAGTCAAACACATTCAAACATAGCTTTTTGAATAAAATGAAAGTCAAATGCATTCAACAAAGCTAATTGAATCAAATGAAATTCAAAAATTTCTAAAAAAATCTAATTAAATCAAATGAAAGTCAAACACATTCAAAAAACACTATTTGAATCAAATGAAAGCGAAATGCATTCAACAAAGCTAATTGAATCAAATGAAAGTCATTAAACAAACCTAATTGAATCAAATGACAGTCAAACACATTCAAACATAGCTAATTTAATCAATGAAAGTCAAACACATTCAAACATAGCTTTTTAAATCAAATGAAGGTCAAATGCATTCTACAAACCTAATTGATCAAATGAAAGTCAAAACACATTCAAACAGAGCTAATTGAATCAAATGAAAATCAAACACATTCAAAATAGCTTTTTTGAATCAAATGAAGGTCAAATGCATTCTACAAAGCTAATTGAATCAAATGAAAGTCAAACACATTCAAACAAAGCTAATTGAATCAAATGTAAGTCAAACACATTCAAACATAGCTTTTTGAATAAAATGAAAGTCAAATGCATTCAACAAAGCTAATTGAATCAAATGAAATTCAAAAATTTCTAAAAAATCTAATTAAATCAAATGAAAGTCAAACACATTCAAAAAACACTATTTAAATCAATGAAAGCCAAATGCATTCAACAAAGCTAATTGAATCAAATGAAAGTCAAACACATTCAAACAAAGCTAATTAAATCAAATGAAAGTCAACACATTCAAAAAAACCTAATTTAATCAAATGAAAGTCAAATGCATTCTACAAAGCTAATTGAAAAATGAAAGTCAAACACATTAAACAAACCTAATTGATCAAATGAAAGTCAAGCACATTCAAACATAGCTAATTGAATCAAATGAAAGTCAAAAACATTCAAAAAGAGCTTTTTGAATCAAATGAAGGTTAAATGCATTCTATAGAGCTAATTTAATCAAATGAAAGTCAAACATTGAATCAAATGAAAGTCAAACACATTCAAACAAAGCTTTTTAAATCAAATGAAAGTCAAATGCATCAGCAAAGCTAATTGAATCAAATAAAAGAATCAAATAAAGTCAAACACATTCAAACAAACTAATTAAATCAAATGAAAGTCAAACACATTCAAACAAAGCTAATTTAATCAAATGAAAGTCAAATGCATTCAAAAAAATCAAATGAAGGTCAAATGCATTCTACAAAGCTAATTGAATCAAATAAAAGTCAAACACATTCAAACAAAGCTAATTGAATCAAATGTAAGTCAAACACATTCAAACATAGCTTTTTGAATAAAATGAAAGTCAAATGCATTCAACAAAGCTAATTGAATCAAATGAAATTCAAAAAATTTCTAAAAAAATTAATTAAATCAAATGAAAATCAAACACATTCAAAAAACACTATTTGAATCAAATGAAAGCAAATGCATTCAAAAAAGCTAATTGAATCAAATGAAAGTCAAACAGATTCAAACAAACCTAATTGAATCAAATGAAGAAATTGAAATGAAAGTCAACACATTCAAACAAAGCTAATTGAATCAAATGTAAGTCAAACACATTCAAACATAGCTTTTTAATAAAATGAAAGTCAAATGCATTCAACAAAGCTAATTGAATCAAATGAAATTCAAAAATTTCTAAAAAAATCTAATTAAATCAAATGAAAATCAAACACATTCAAAAAAACACTATTTGAATCAAAGAAAAATGCATTCAACAAAGCTAATTGAATCAAATGAAAGTCAACACATTGCTAATTAAATCAAATGAAAGTCAAACACATTCAAACAAACCTAATTGAATCAAATGAAAGTCAAATGAAGCTAATTGAATCAAATGAAAGTCAAAAATTCAAACAAAACCTAATTGAATCAAATGAAAGTCAAGCACATTCAAACATAGCTAATTGAATCAAATGAAAGTCAAACACATTCAAAAAGAGCTTTTGAATCAAATGAAGAAATGCATTCAGCTAATTTAATCAAATGAAAGTCAAACACATTCAAACAGAATTAATTGAATCAAATGAAGTCAAACACATTCAAACAAAGCTTTTAAATCAAATGAAAGTCAAATGCATCAGCAAAGCTAATTGAATCAAATAAAAGAAAGAACAAAGCTAATTAAATCAAATGAAAGTCAAACACATTCAAACAAAGCTAATTTAATCAAATGAAAGTCAAATGCAT
The DNA here is from genome assembly GCF_001683475.1 of Chenopodium quinoa. Lineage (NCBI taxonomy): Eukaryota > Viridiplantae > Streptophyta > Magnoliopsida > Caryophyllales > Amaranthaceae > Chenopodium > Chenopodium quinoa. The sequence continues at coordinate 41,709 of NW_018745663.1, forward strand.
TCAAAAAGAGCTTTTTAAATCAAATGAAGGTCAAATGCATTCTACAAAGCTAATTGAATCAAATAAAAGTCAAACACATTCAAACAAAGCTAATTGAATCAAATGTAAGTCAAACACATTCAAACATAGCTTTTTGAATAAAATGAAAGTCAAATGCATTCAACAAAGCTAATTGAATCAAATGAAATTCAAAAATTTCTAAAAAAATATAATTAAATCAAATGAAATCAAACACATTCAAAAAACACTATTTGAATCAAAAGAAAGCAAATGCATTAATTGAATCAAATGAAAGTCAAACACATTCAAACAAGCTAATTGAATCAAATGAAAGTCAAACACATTCAAACAAAGAATCAAATGAAAGTCAAATGCATCAGCAAAGCTAATTGAATCAAATAAAGTCAAAATTCAAACAAATCTAATTGAATCAAATAAAGTCAAACACATTCAAACAAAGCTAATTAAATCAAATGAAAGTCAAACACATTCAAACAAAGCTAATTTAATCAAATGAAAGTCAAATGCATTCAAAAAGAGCTTTTTAAATCAAATGAAGGTCAAATGCATTCTACAAAGCTAATTGAATCAAATAAAGTCAAACACATTCAAACAAAGCTAATTGAATCAAATGTAAGTCAAACACATTCAAACATAGCTTTTTGAATAAAATGAAAGTCAAATGCATTCAACAAAGCTAATTGAATCAAATGAAATTCAAAATTTCTAAAAAAAATCTAATTAAATCAAATGAAAATCAAACACATTCAAAAAACACTATTTGAATCAAATGAAAGCGAAATGCATTCAAAAAAGCAATCAAATGAAGGAAATTGAATCAAATTAAATTGAATCAAATGAAAGTTCAAACAAAGCTAATTGAATCAAATGAAGTCAAACACATTCAAACATAGTTTTGAATAAAATGAAAGTCAAATGCATTCAACAAAGCTAATTGAATCAAATGAAATTCAAAAATTTCTAAAAAAATCTAATTAAATCAAATGAAAATCAAAACACATTCAAAAAACACTATTTGAATCAAAGAAAGCAAATGCATTCAACAAAGCTAATTGAATCAAATGAAAGTCAAACACATTCAAACAAGCTAATTAATCAAATGAAAGTCAAACACATTCAAACAAAAATTGAATCAAATGAAAGTCAAATGCATTCTACAAAGCTAATTGAATCAAATGAAAGTCAAACACATTCAAACAAACCTAATTGAATCAAATGAAATCAAGCACATTCAAACAAGCTAATTGAATCAAATGAAAGTCAAACACATTCAAAAAGAGCTTTTTGAATCAAATGAAGGTTAAATGCATTCTATAGAGCTAATTTAATCAAATGAAAGTCAAACACATTCAAACAGAATTAATTGAATCAAAATGAAAGTCAAACACATTCAAACAAAGCTTTTTAAATCAAATGAAAGTCAAATGCATCAGCAAAGCTAATTGAATCAAAGTCTCAAACAAAAATTGAATCAAATAAAGTCAAACACATTCAAACAAAGCTAATTAAATCAAATGAAAGTCAAACACATTCAAACAAAGCTAATTTAATCAAATGAAAGTCAAATGCATTCAAAAAGAGCTTTTTAAATCAAATGAAGGTCAAATGCATTCTACAAAGCTAATTGAATCAAATAAAAGTCAAACACATTCAAACAAAGCTAATTGAATCAAATGTAAGTCAAACACATTCAAACATAGCTTTTTGAATAAAATGAAAGTCAAATGCATTCAACAAAGCTAATTGAATCAAATGAAATTCAAAAATTCAAAAAAATTAATTAAATCAAATGAAATCAAACACATTCAAAAAACATTTGAATCAAAGAAAGCAAATGCATTCAACAAAGCTAATGAATCAAATGAAAGTCAAACACATTCAAAAGCTAATTGAATCAAATGAAAGTCAAACACATTCAAACAAAGTTAATCAAATGAAAGTCAAATGCATCACAAAGCTAATTGAATCAAATAAAAGCTAATTGTCAAACACATTCAAACAAAGAATCAAATGAAAGTCAAACACATTCAAATAATCAAATGAAAGTCAAATGCATTCAAAAAGAGCAAATGAAGGTCAAATGCAATCTACAAAGCTAATTGAATCAATAAAGTCAAACACATTCAAACAAAGCTAATTGAATCAAATGTAAGTCAAACACATTCAAACATAGCTTTTTGAATAAAATGAAAGTCAAATGCATTCAACAAAGCTAATTGAATCAAATGAAATTAAAAATTTCTAAAAAAAAATTAAATCAAATGAAATCAAACACATTCAAAAAACACTATTTGAATCAAATGAAAATGCATTCAAAAAAGCTAATTGAATCAAATGAAAAACAGATTCAAAAAAATTGAATCAAATGACAGTCAAACAAAGCTAATTGAATCAAATGAAAGTCAAACACATTCAAACAAAGCTAATTGAATCAAATGTAAGTCAAACACATTCAAACATAGCTTTTTAAATAAAATGAAAGTCAAATGCATTCAACAAAGCTAATTGAATCAAATGAAATTCAAAAATTTCTAAAAAAATCTAATTAAATCAAATGAAAATCAAACACATTCAAAAAACACTATTTGAATCAAAGAAAGCGAAATGCATTCAACAAAGCTAATTGAATCAAATGAAAGTCAAACACATTCAAACAGAATCAAATGAAGTCAAACACATTCAAACAAACTAATTGAATCAAATGAAAGTCAAATGCATTCTTCAAAGCTAATTGAATCAAATGAAAGTCAAACACATTCAAACAAACCTAATTGAATCAAATGAAAGTCAAGCACATTCAAACATAGCTAATTGAATCAAATGAAAGTCAAAACATTCAAAAAAGCTTTTTGAATCAAATGAATCAAATGAAATCAAACACATTCAAAAAAACACTATTGAATCCAAATGCATTCAACAAAGCTAATTGAATCAAATGAAAGTCAAACACATTCAAACAAGCTAATTAAATCAAATGAAAGTCAAACACATTCAAACAAACCTAATTGAATCAAATGAAAGTCAAATGCATTCTACAAAGCTAATTGAATCAAATGAAAGTCAAAAAATTCAAACAAACCTAATTGAATCAAATGAAAGTATTCAAACATAGCTAATTGAATCAAATGAAAGTCAAACACATTCAAAAAGCTTTTTGAATCAAATGAAGGTTAAATGCATTCGCTAATTTAATCAAATGAAAGTCAAACACATTCAACTAATTGAATCAAATGAAAGTCAAACACATTCAAACAAAGCTTTTTAAATCAAATGAAAGTCAAATGCATCAGCAAAGCTAATTGAATCAAATGAAAGTCAAACAGATTCAAACAAACCTAATTGAATAAATGAAAGTCAAACACATTCAAACAAAGCTAATTAAATCAAATGAAAGTCAAACACATTCAAACAAAGCTAATTTAATCAAATGAAAGTCAAATGAAATTAAATCAAATGAAGGTCAAATGCATTCTACAAAGCTAATTGAATCAAATGAAAGTCAAACACATTCAACTGAATCAAATGTAAGTCAAACATTCAAACATAGCTTTTTGAATAAAATGAAAGTCAAAATTGAATCAAATGAAAGTCAAACACATTCAAAAAGATTTGAATCAAATGAATAAATGCATTCAAGAATCAAATGAAAGTCAAACACATTCAACTAATTGAATCAAATCAAACACATTCAAAAAGAGCTTTTTGAATCAAATGAAAATGCATTCTATAGAGCTAATTTAATCAAATGAAGTCAAACACATTCAACAGAGTTAATTGAATCAAATGAAAGTCAAACACATTCAAACAAAGATTTTTAAATCAAATGAAAGTCAAATGCATCAGCAAAGCTAATTGAATCAAATAAAAGTCGATGAATCAAATAAAAGTCAAACACATTCAAACAAAGCTAATTAAATCAAATGAAAGTCAAACACATTCAAACAAAGCTAATTAATCAAATGAAAGTCAAATGCATTCAAAAAGAGCTTTTTAAATCAAATGAAGGTCAAATGCATTCTACAAAGCTAATTGAATCAAATGAAAGTCAAACACATTAAACAAAGCTAATTGAATCAAATGTAAGTCAAACACATTCAAACATAGCTTTTTGAATAAAATGAAAGTCAAATGCATTCAACAAAGCTAATTGAATCAAATGAAATTCAAAAATTTCTAAAAAAAATCTAATTAAATCAAATGAAAATCAAACACATTAAAAAACACTATTTGAATCAAAGAAAGCGAAATGCATTCAACAAAGCTAATTGAATCAAATGAAAGTCAAACAATTCAAACAAGCTAATTGAATCAAATGAAGCAATCAAATGAAGTCAAAAACAAAGCTAATTGAATCAAAGAAATTGAAAGTCAAACACATTCAAACAAAGCTAATTAAATCAAATGAAAGTCAAACACATTCAAACAAAGCTAATTTAATCAAATGAAAGTCAAATGCATTCCAAATGAAGGTCAAATGCATTCTACAAAGCTAATTGAATCAAATAAAAGTCAAACACATTCAAACAAAGCTAATTGAATCAAATGAAAGTCAAACATTCAAACATAGCTAATTGAATCAAATGAAAGTCAAACACAGCTTTTTGAATCAAATGAAGGTTAAATGCATTCTATAGAGCTAATTTAATCAAATGAAAGTCAAACACATTCAAACAGAATTAATTGAATCAAATGAAAGTCAAACACATTCAACAAAGCTTTTTAAATCAAATGAAAGTCAAATGCATCTAATTGAATCAAATGAAAGCTAATTGAATCAAATAAAGTCAAACACATTCAAACAAAGCTAATTAAATCAAATGAAAGTCAAACACATTCAAACAAAGCTAATTTAATCAAATGAAAGTCAAATGCATTCAAAAGAGCTTTTTAAATCAAATGAAGGTCAAATGCATTCTAAAGCTAATTGAATCAAATAAAGTCAAACACATTCAAAGAATCAAATGTAAGTCAAACACATTCAAACATAGCTTTTGAAAAAATGAAAGTCAAATGCATTCAACAAAGCTAATTGAATCAAATGAAATTCAAAATTTCTAAAAAAAATCTAATTAAATCAAATGAAAATCAAACACATTCAAAAAACACTATTTGAATCAAATGAAAGCGAAATGCATTCAACAAAGCTAATTGAATCAAATGAAAGTCAAACACATTAGCTAATTGAATCAAATGAAAGTCAAACACATTCAAACAAAGAATCAAATGAAAGTCAAATGCATCACAAAGCTAATTGAATCAAATAAAAGTCAAACATTCAAACAAAAATTGAAAGTCAAACACATTCAAACAAAGCTAATTAATCAAATGAAAGTCAACACATTCAAACAAAGAATCAAATGAAGTCAAATGCATTCAAATGAAGTCATTCTACAAAGCTAATTGAATCAAATAAAGTCAAACACATTCAAACAAAGCTAATTGAATCAAATGTAAGTCAACACATTCAAACATAGCTTTTTGAATAAAATGAAAGTCAAATGCATTCAACAAAGCTAATTGAATCAAATGAAATTCAAAAATTTCTAAAAAAAATAATTAAATCAAATGAAAATCAAACACATTCAAAAAAACACTATTTGAATCAAATGAAAGCAAATGCATTCAAAAAAGCTAATTGAATCAAATGAAAGTCAAACATTCAAACAAACCTAATTGAATCAAATGAAGTCAAACAAAGCTAATTGAATCAAATGAAAGTCAAACACATTCAAAAAGCTAATTGAATCAAATGTAAGTCAAACACATTCAAACATAGCTTTTAATAAAATGAAAGTCAAATGCATTCAACAAAGCTAATTGAATCAAATGAAATTCAAAAATTTCTAAAAAAATCTAATTAAATCAAATGAAAATCAAACACATTCAAAAAAACTATTTGAATCAAATGAAAGCAAATGCATTCAACAAAGCTAATTGAATCAAATGAAATCAAACACATTCTAATTAAATCAAATGAAAGTCAAACACATTCAAACAAAATTGAATCAAATGAAAGTCAAATGCATTCCAAAGCTAATTGAATCAAATGAAAGTCAAACACATTCAAACAAACCTAATTGAATCAAATGAAAGTCAAGCACATTCAAACCTAATTGAATCAAATGAAAGTCAAAACATTCAAAAAGAGCTTTTTGAATCAAATGAAGGTAAATGCATTCAGCTAATTTAATCAAATGAAAGTCAAACACATTCAAACAGAATTAATTGAATCAAATGAAAGTCAAACACATTCAAACAAGCTTTTTAAATCAAATGAAAGTCAAATGCACAAAGCTAATTGAATCAAATGAAAGTCAAACAAACAAACCAAATGAAAGTCAAACACATTCAAACAAAGCTAATTAAATCAAATGAAAGTCAAACACATTCAAACAAAGCTAATTTAATCAAATGAAAGTCAAATGCATTCAAAAAAGCTTTTTAAATCAAATAATGCATTCTACAAAGCTAATTGAATCAAATGAAAGTCAAACACATTCAAACAAAAATTGAATCAAATGTAAGTGTAGCTCAAGAGCTAATTGAATCAAATGAAAGTCAAAACACATTCAAAAAATTGAATCAAATGAAGAAATTCGAATCAAATGAAAGTCAAATCAAATGAAAGTCAAACACATTCAAAAAAGCTTTTTGAATCAAATGAAGTTAAATGCATTCTAATCAAATGAAAGTCAAACACATTCAAACAAGTTAATTGAATCAAATGAAAGTCAAACACATTCAAACAAAGAATCAAATGAAAGTCAAATGCATCAAAGCTAATTGAATCAAAAAAGTCGGAATCAAAGTCAAACACATTCAAACAAAGCTAATTAAATCAAATGAAAGTCAAACACATTCAAACAAAGCTAATTTAATCAAATGAAAGTCAAATGCATTCAAAAAGAGCTTTTTTAAATCAAATGAAGGTCAAATGCATTCTACAAAGCTAATTGAATCAAATAAAAGTCAAACACATTAAAACAAAGCTAATTGAATCAAATGTAAGTCAAACACATTCAAACATAGCTTTTTGAATAAAATGAAAGTCAAATGCATTCAACAAAGCTAATTGAATCAAATGAAATCAAAAATTTCTAAAAAAATCTAATTAAATCAAATGAAAATCAAACACATTCAAAAAAACACTATTTGAATCAAATGAAAGCGAAATGCATTCAAAGCTAATTGAATCAAATGAAAGTCAAACAGATTCAAACAAACCTAATTGAATCAAATGACAGTCAAACATAGCTAATTTAATCAATGAAAGTCAAACACATTCAAAAGAGCTTTTTAAATCAAATGAAGGTCAAATGCATTCTACAAACCTAATTGATCAAATGAAAGTCAAACACATTCAAACAGAGCTAATTGAATCAAATGAAAATCAAACACATTCAAAAATAGCTTTTTTGAATCAAATGAAGGTCAAATGCATTCTACAAAGCTAATTGAAACAAATGAAAGTCAAACACATTCAAACAAAGCTAATTGAATCAAATGTAAGTCAAACACATTCAAAGCTTTTTAAAAAAATGAAAGTCAAATGCATTCAACAAAGCTAATTGAATCAAATGAAAAAAATTTCTAAAAAAATCTAATTAAATCAAATGAAAATCAAACACATTCAAAAAACATTTGAATCAAATGAAAGCAAATGCATTCAACAAAGCTAATTGAATCAAATGAAAGTCAAACACATTCAAACAAAGCTAATTAAATCAAATGAAAGTCAAACACATTCAAAACAAACCTAATTGAATCAAATGAAAGTCAAATGCAACAAAGCTAATTGAATCAAATGAAAGTCAAACACATTCAAACAAACCTAATTGAATCAAATGAAAGTCAAGCACATTCAAACATAGCTAATTGAATCAAATGAAAGTCAAACACATTCAAAAGAGCTTTTTGAATCAAATGAAGGTTAAATGCATTCTATAGAGCTAATTTAATCAAATGAAGTCAAACACATTCAAACAGAATTAATTGAATCAAATGAAAGTCAAACACATTCAAACAAAGCTTTTTAAATCAAATGAAAGTCAAATGCATCAGCAAAGCTAATTGAATCAAATGAAAGTCAAACACATTCAAACAAACCTAATTGAATAAATGAAAGTCAAACACATTCAAACAAAGCTAATTAAATCAAATGAAAGTCAAACACATTCAAACAAAGCTAATTTAATCAAATGAAAGTCAAATGCATTCAAAAAGCTTTTTAAATCAAATGAAGGTCAAATGCATTCTACAAAGCTAATTGAATCAAAAAAAGTCAAACACATTCAAACAAAGCTAATTGAATCAAATGTAAGTCAAACACATTCAAACATAGCTTTTTGAATAAAATGAAAGTCAAATGCATTCAACAAAGCTAATTGAATCAAATGAAATTCAAAAATTTCTAAAAAAAATCTAATTAAATCAAATGAAAGTCAAACACATTCAAAAAACACTATTTGAATCAAATGAAAGCGAAATGCATTCAACAAAGCTAATTGAATCAAATGAAAGTCAAACAGATTCAAACAACCTAATTGAATCAAATGACAGTCAAACACATTCAAACATAGCTAATTAATCAAATGAAAGTCAAACACATTCAAAAAGAGCTTTTTAAATCAAATGAAGGTCAAATGCATTCTACAAACCTAATTGAGTCAAATGAAAGTCAAACACATTCAAACAGAGCTAATTAAATCAAATGAAAATCAAACACATTCAAAAATAGCTTTTTTGAATCAAATGAAGGTCAAATGCATTCTACAAAGCTAATTGAATCAAATGAAAGTCAAACACATTCAAACAAAGCTAATTGAATCAAATGTAAGTCAAAGACATTCAAACATAGCTTTTTGAATAAAATGAAAGTCAAATGCATTCAACAAAGCTAATTGAATCAAATGAAATTCAAAAATTTCTAAAAAAATCTAATTAAATTAAATGAAAGTCAAACACATTCAAAAAACACTATTTGAATCAAATGAAAGCCAAATGCATTCAACAAAGCTAATTGAATCAAATGAAAGTCCAACACATTCAAAAGCTAATTAAATCAAATGAAAGTCAAAACATTCAAACAAACCTAATTGAATCAAATGAAAAATGCATTCTACAAAATTCAAATGAAAGTCAAACACAAAACAAAAATCAATGAAAGTACATTCAAACAAGCTAATTGAATCAAATGAAAGTCAAACACATTCAAAAAAGCTTTTTGAATCAAATGAAGTTAAAATAAGTCAAATGAAAGTCAAACACATTAAACAGAGTTAATTAATCAAATGAAAGTCAAACACATTCAAACAAAATCAAATGAAAGTCAAATGCATCAGCAAAGCTAATTGAATCAAATGAAAGTCAAACACATTAAAGTAATTAAATCAAATGAAAGTCAAACACATTCAAACAAACCAAATGCATTCTACAAAGCTAATTGAATCAAATGAAAGTCAAACACATTCAAACAAAATTGAATCAAATGAAAGTCAAACACATTCAAACAAAGCTAATTGAATCAAATGAAAGTCAAATGCATTCTACAAAGCTAATTGAATCAAATGAAAGTCAAACACATTCAAACAAGCATCAAATGGAGCATCAAATGAAAGTCAACACATTCAAACATAGCTTTTGAATAAAATGAAAGTCAAATGCATTCAACAAAGCTAATTGAATCAAATGAAATTCAAAAATTTCTGAAAAAATCTAATTAAATCAAATGAAAGTCAAACACATTCAAAAAAACACTATTTGAATCAAATGAAAGCGAAATGCATTCAACAAAGCTAATTGAATCAAAAAGTCAAACAGATTCAAACAAACCTAATTGAATCAAATGACAAAACACATTCAAACAAGCTAATTAAATCAAATGAAAGTCAAAAACATTCAAAAAGAGCTTTTTAAATCAAATGAAGTTCAAATGCATTCTACAAACCTAATTGATCAAATGAAAGTCAAACACATTCAAACAGAGCTAATTGAATCAAATGAAAGTCAATGAAAAACAATTCAAACAAACCTAATTGAATCAAATGAAAGTCAAATGCAACAAAGCTAATTGAATCAAATGAAAAGTCAAACACATTCAAACAAACCTAATTGAATCAAATGAAAGTCAAGCACATTCAAACAAGCTAATTGAATCAAATGAAAGTCAACACATTCAAACATAGCTTTTTGAATAAAATGAAAGTCAAATGCATTCAAAGTAATTGAATCAAATGAAATTCAAAAATTTCAAAAAATTAAATCAAATGAAAGCACTATTGAATCAAATGAAAGCAAATGCATTCAACAAAGCTAATTGAATCAAATGAAAGTCAAACAGATTCAAACAAACCTAATTGAATCAAATGACAATCAAACACATTCAAACATAGCTAATTAATCAAATGAAAGTCAAACACATTCAAAAAGAGCTTTTTAAATCAAATGAAGTTCAAATGCATTCTACAAACCTAATTGAGTCAAATGAAAGTCAAACACATTCAAACAGAGCTAATTAAATCAAATGAAAATCAAACACATTCAAAAAAGCTTTTTTGAACCAAATGAAGGTCAAATGCATTCTACAAAGCTAATTGAATCAAATAAAAGTCAAACATATTCAAACCAAGCTAATTGAATCAAATGTAAGTCAAAGACATTCAAACATAGCTTTTTGAATAAAATGAAAGTCAAATGCATTAAACAAAGCTAATTGAATCAAATGAAATTCAAAAATTTCTAAAAAAATATAATTAAATCAAATGAAAGTCAAACACATTCAAAAAACACTATTTGAATCAAATGAAAGCCAAATGCATTCAACAAAGCTAATTGAATCAAATGAAAGTCAAACACATTCAAACAAAGCTAATTAAATCAAACGAAAGTCAAACACATTCAAACAAACCTAATTGAATCAAATTAAAGTCAAATGCATTCTACAAAGCTCATTGAAACAAATGAAAGTCAAACACATTTAAACAAACCTAATTGAGTCAAATGAAAGTCAAGCACATTCAAACATAGCTAATTGAATCAAATGAAAGTCAAACACATTCAAAAAGAGCTTTTTGAATCGAAATGAAGGTTAAATGCATTCTATAGAGATATTTTAATCAAATGAAAGTCAAACACATTCAAACAGAGTTAATTGAATCAAATGAAAAACAAACACATTCAAACAAAGCTTTTTGAGTCAAATGAAAGTCAAATGCATCAGCAAAGCTGATCGAATCAAATGAAAGTCAAACACATTCAAACAAAGTTAATTAAATCAAATGAAAGTCAACACATTAAAACAAAGCTATTTGAATCAAATAAAAGTCAAATGCATTGTACAAAGCTGATTAAATTAAACGAAAGTCAAACAGATTCAAACAAACCTAATTAAATCAAATGAAAGTCACACATTCAAACATAGCTAATTGAATCAAATGAAAGTAAAACACCTTCAAAAAGAGCATTTTAAATCAAGTGAAGCTCAAATGCATTCTACAAAGCTAATTGAATCAAAAGAAAGTTAAATGCATTCAACAAAGCTAATTGAATCAAATGAAAGTCAAAAACATCTAAAAAAATCTGATTAAATCAAATGAAAGTCAAACACATTCAAGCAGAGCTAATTAAATCAAATGGAAGTCAAACACATTCAAAATAGCTTTTTGAATTAAATGAAGGTCAAATGCATTCTACAAAGCTAATTGAATTAAATGAAAGTCAAACACATTAAAACAAAGCTAATTGAATCAAATGTAAGTCAAACACATTCAAACATAGCTTTTTGAATCAAATGAAAGTCAAATGCATTCAATAAAGCTATTTGAATCAGATGAAAGTGAAATGCATTCTACAAAGCTAATTGAATTAAATAAAATCAAACACTTTCAAACAAACCTAGTTGAATCAAATGAAAGCGAAATGCATTTCCATAGTTAATTGATTCAAATGAAAGTCAAACACATTCAAACAAACCTAATAGAAACAAGTGAAAGTCAAACACATTCAAACAGAGCTAATTGAATGAAATGAAAGTCAAACACATTCAAACAAAGCTTTTTAAATCAAATGAAGGTCAAATGCATTCTACAAACCTAATTGAATCAAATGAAATTCAAACAGAGCTAATTAATAAAACGAAAGTCAAATACATTCAAAAATAGCTTTTTAAATTAAATGACGGTCAAATGCATTCTACAAAGCTAATTGAATCAAATGAAAGTCAAACACATTAAAACAAAGCTAATAGAAACAAATGAAAGCCAAACACTTTCAAACAAACCTAGTTGAATCAAATGAAAGTGAAATGCATTCTACATAGTTAATTGATTCAAATGAAAGTCAAACACATTCAAACAAACCTAATAGAAACAAATGAAAGTCAAACACATTCAAACAGAGCTAATTGAATCAAATGAAAGTCAAACACATTCAAACAGCGCTTTTTTAAACCAAATGAAGGTCAAATGCATTCTACAAACCTAATTGAATCAAATGAAAGTCAAACACATTAAAACAGAGCTAATTGAATCAAATAAAAATCAAACACATTCAAAAATAGCTTTTTTAAATCAAATGAAGGTCAAATGCATTCTACAAAGCTAATTGAATCAAAAGAAAGTCAAACACATTCAAACAAAGCTAATTAAATCAAATGAAAGTCAAACACATTCAAACAAACCTAATTGAATCAAATGAAAGTCAAATGCGTTCTACAAAGCTAATTGAATCAAATGAAAGTCAAACACATTCAAACAAACCTAATTGAATCAAATGAAAGTCAAGCACATTCAAACATAGCTAATTGAATCAAATGAAGGTCAAGACATTCAAACATAGCTTTTTGAATAAAATGAAAGTCAAATGCATTCAACAAAGCTAATTGAATCAAATGAAATTCAAAAAATTTCTAAAAAAAATCTAAGTAAATCAAATGAAAGTCAAACACATTCAAAAAACACTATTTGAATCAAATGAAAGCGAAATGCATTCAACAAAGCTAATTGAATCAAATAAAAGTGAAACAGATTCAAACAAACCTAATTGAATCAAATGACAGTCAAACACATTCAAACATAGCTAATTAAATCAAATGAAAGTCAAACACATTCAAAAAGAGCTTTTTAAATCAAATGAAGATCAAATGCATTCTACAAACCTAATTGAGTCAAATGAAAGTCAAACACATTCAAACAGAGCTAATTAAATCAAATGAAAATCAAAACACATTCAAAAATAGCTTTTTTGAATCAAATGAAGGTCAAATGCATTCTACAAAGCTAATTGAATCAAATGAAAGTCAAACACATTCAAACAAAGCTAATTGAATCAAATGTAAGTCAAACACATTCAAACATAGCTTTTTTGAATAAAATGAAAGTCAAATGCATTCAACAAAGCTAATTGAATCAAATGAAATTCAAAAATTTCTAAAAAAATCTAATTAAATCAAATGAAAGTCAAACACATTCAAAAAAACACTATTTTGAATCAAATGAAAGCCAAATGCATTCAACAAAGCTAATTGAATCAAATGAAAGTCAAACACATTCAATCAAAGCTAATTAAATCAAATGAAAGTCAAACACATTCTAACAAACCTAATTGAATCAAATGAAAGTCAAATGCATTCTACAAAGCTAATTGAATCAAATGAAAGTCAAACACATTCAAACAAACCTAATTGAATTAAATGAAAGTCAAGCACATTCAAACATAGCTAATTGAATCAAATGAAAGTCAAGCACATTAATACATAGCTTTTTGAATAAAATGAAAGTCAAATGCATTCAACAAAGCTAATTGAATCAAATAAAATTAAAAAATTTCTAAAAAAAATCTAATTAAATCAAATGAAAGTCAAACACATTCAAAAAACACTATTTCAATCAAATGAAAGCGAAATGCATTCAACAAAGCTAATTGAATCAAACGAAAGTCAAACAGATTCAAACAAACCTAATTGAATCAAATGACAGTCATACACATTCAAACATAGCTAATTAAATCAAATGAAAGTCAAACACATTCCAAAAGAGCTTTTTAAATCAAATGAAGGTCAAATGCATTCTACAAACCTAATTGAGTCAAATGAAAGTCAAAACACATTCAAACAGAGCTAATTAAATCAAATGAAAATCAAACACATTCAAAAAAAGCTTTTTTGAACCAAATGAAGGTCAAATGCATTCTACAAAGCTAATTGAATCAAATGAAAGTCAAACATATTCAAACCAAGCTAATTGAATCAAATGTAAGTCAAAGACATTCAAACATAGCTTTTTGAATAAAATGAAAGTCAAATGCATTAAACAAAGCTAATTGAATCAAATGAAATTCAAAAATTTCTAAAAAAATCTAATTAAATCAAATGAAAGTCAAACACATTCAAAAAACACTATTTGAATCAAATGAAAGGGAAATGCATTCAACAAAGCTAATTGAATCAAATGAAAGTCAAACACATTCAAACAAAGCTAATTAAATCAAACGAAAGTCAAAACACATTCAAACAAACCTAATTGAATCAAATGAAAGTCAAATGCATTCTACAAAGCTCATTGAAAACAAATGAAAGTCAAACACATTTAAACAAACCTAATTGAGTCAAATAAAAGTCAAGCACATTCAAACATAGCTAATTGGATCAAATGAAAGTCAAACACATTCAAAAAGAGCTTTTTGAATCGAATGAAGGTTAAATGCATTCTATAGAGATATTTTAATCAAATCAAAGTCAAACACATTCAAACAGAGTTAATTGAATCAAATGAAAAACAAACACATTCAAACAAAGCTTTTTTGAGTCAAATGAAAGTCAAATGCATCAGCAAAGCTGATCGAATCAAATGAAAGTCAAACACATTCAAACAAAGTTAATTAAATCAAATGAAAGTCAACACATTAAAACAAAGCTATTTGAATCAAATAAAAGTCAAATGCATTCTACAAAGCTGATTAAATTAAACGAAAGTCAAACAGATTCAAACAAACCTAATTAAATCAAATGAAAGTCAAACACATTCAAACATAGCTAATTGAATCAAATGAAAGTAAAACACCTTCAAAAAGAGCATTTTAAATCAAGTGAAGCTCAAATGCATTCTACAAAGCTAATTGAATCAAAAGAAAGTTAAATGCATTCAACAAAGCTAATTGAATCAAATGAAAGTCAAAACATCTAAAAAAATCTGATTAAATAAAATGAAAGTCAAACACATTCAAGCAGAGCTAATTAAATCAAATGAAAGTCAAACACATTCAAAAATAGCTTTTTGAATTAAATGAAGGTCAAATGCATTCTACAAAGTTAATTGAATCAAATGAAAGTCAAACACATTAAAACAAAGCTAATTGAATCAAATGTAAGTCAAACACATTCAAACATAGCTTTTTGAATCAAATGAAAGTCAAATGCATTCAATAAAGCTATTTGAATCAGATGAAAGTGAAATGCATTCTACAAAGCTAATTGAATTAAATAAAAATCAAACACTTTCAAACAAACCTAGTTGAATCAAATGAAAGCGAAATGCATTCTCCATAGTTAATTGATTCAAATGAAAGTCAAACACATTCAAACAAACCTAATAGAAACAAGTGAAAGTCAAACACATTCAAACAGAGCTAATTGAATCAAATGAAAGTCAAACACATTCAAACAAAGCTTTTTAAATCAAATGAAGGTCAAATGCATTCTACAAACCTAATTGAATCAAATGAAATTCAAACAGAGCTAATTAAATAAAACGAAAGTCAAACACATTCAAAAATAGCTTTTTGAATTAAATGAAGGTCAAATGCATTCTACAAAGCTAATTGAATCAAATGAAAGTCAAACACATTAAAACAAAGCTAATAGAAACAAATGAAAGCCAAACACTTTCAAACAAACCTAGTTGAATCAAATGAAAGTGAAATGCATTCTACATAGTTAATTGATTCAAATGAAAGTCAAACACATTCAAACAAACCTAATAGAAACAAATGAAAGTCAAACACATTCAAACAGAGCTAATTGAATCAAATGAAAGTCAAACACATTCAAACAGCGCTTTTTAAACCAAATGAAGGTCAAATGCATTCTACAAACCTAATTGAATCAAATGAAAGTCAAACACATTAAAACAGAGCTAATTGAATCAAATGAAAATCAAACACATTCAAAAATAGCTTTTTTAAATCAAATGAAGGTCAAATGCATTCTACAAAGCTAATTGAATCAAAAGAAAGTCAAACACATTCAAACAAAGCTAATTAAATCAAATGAAAGTCAAACACATTCAAACAAACCTAATTGAATCAAATGAAAGTCAAATGCGTTCTACAAAGCTAATTGAATCAAATGAAAGTCAAACACATTCAAACAAACCTAATTGAATCAAATGAAAGTCAAGCACATTCAAACATAGCTAATTGAATCAAATGAAGGTCAAGACATTCAAACATAGCTTTTTGAATAAAATGAAAGTCAAATGCATTCAACAAAGCTAATTGAATCAAATGAAATTCAAAAATTTCTAAAAAAAATCTAAGTAAATCAAATGAAAGTCAAACACATTCAAAAAACACTATTTGAATCAAATGAAAGCGAAATGCATTCAACAAAGCTAATTAAATGAAATGAAAGTGAAACAGATTCAAACAAACCTAATTGAATCAAATGACAGTCAAACACATTCAAACATAGCTAATTAAATCAAATGAAAGTCAAACACATTCAAAAAGAGCTTTTTAAATCAAATGAAGATCAAATGCATTCTACAAACCTAATTGAGTCAAATGAAAGTCAAACACATTCAAACAGAGCTAATTAAATCAAATGAAAATCAAAACACATTCAAAAATAGCTTTTTTGAATCAAATGAAGGTCAAATGCATTCTACAAAGCTAATTGAATCAAATGAAAGTCAAACACATTCAAACAAAGCTAATTGAATCAAATGTAAGTCAAACACATTCAAACATAGGTTTTTGAATAAAATGAAAGTCAAATGCATTAAACAAAGCTAATTGAATCAAATGAAATTCAAAAATTTCTAAAAAAATCTAATTAAATCAAATGAAAGTCAAACAAATTCAAAAAACAATATTTGAATCAAATGAAAGCCAAATGCATTCAACAAAGCTAATTGAATCAAATGAAAGTCAAACACATTCAAACAAAGCTAATTAAATCAAATGAAAGTCAAACACATTCAAACAAACCTAATTGAATCAAATGAAAGTCAAATGCATTCTACAAAGCTAATTGAATCAAATGAAAGTCAAACACATTCAAAGAAACCTAATTGAATCAAATGAAAGTCAAGCACATTCAAACATAGCTAATTGAATCAAATGAAAGTCAAACACATTCAAAAAAAGCTTTTTGAATCAAATGAAGGTTAAATGCATTCTATAGAGCTAATTTAATCAAATGAAAATCAAACACATTCAAACAGAGTTAATTGAATAAAATGAAAGTCAAACACATTCAAACAAAGCTTTTTAAATCAAATGAAAGTCAAATGCATCAGCAAAGCTAATTGAATAAAAGGAAAGTCAAACACATTCAAACAAACCTAATTGAATAATATTAAAGTCAAACACATTCAAACAAAGCTAATTAAATCAAATGAAAGTCAAACACATTAAAACAAAGCTAATTTAATCAAATGAAGTCAAATGGATTCAAAAAGAGCTTTTCAAATCAAATGAAGGTCAAATGCATTCTACAAAGCTAATTGAATCAAATGAAAGTCAAACACATTCAAACAAAGCTAATTAAATCAAATATAAGTCAAACACATTCAAACATAGCTAATTGAATCAAATGAAAGTCAAACACATTCAAAAAAAGCTTTTTGAATCAAAATGAAGGTTAAATGCATTCTATAGAGCTAATTTAATCAAATGAAAGTCAAACACATTCAAACAGAGTTAATTGAATCAAATGAAAGTGAAACACATTCAAACAAAGCTTTTTAAATCAAATGAAAGTCAAATGCATCAGCAAAGCTAATTGAATCAAATGAAATTCAAACACATTCAAACAAACCTAATTGAATCAAATGAAAGTCAAACACATTCAAACAAAGCTAATTAAATCAAATGAAAGTCAAACACATTCAAACAAAGCTAATTTAATCAAATGAAAGTCAAATGGATTCAAAAATGAGCTTTTTAAATCAAATGAAGGTCAAATGCATTCTACAAAGCTAATTGAATCAAATGAAAGTCAAACACATTCAAACAAAGCTAATTGAATCAAATGTAAGTCAAACACATTCAAACATAGCTTTTTGAATAAAATGAAAGTTAAATGCATTCAACAAAGCTAATTGAATCAAATGAAATTCAAAAATTTCTAAAAAAAATCTAATTAAATCAAATGAAAGTCAAACACATTCAAAAAACACTATTTGAATCAAATGAAAGCGAAATGCATTCAACAAAGCTAATTGAATCAAACGAAAGTCAAACAGATTTAAACAAACCTAATTGAATCAAATGACAGTCAAACACATTCAAACATAGCTAATTAAATCAAATGACAGTGAAACACATTCAAAAAGAGCTTTTTAAATCAACTGAAGGTCAAATGCATTCTACAAACCTAATTGAGTCAAATGAAAGTCAAACACATTCAAACAGAGCTAATTGAATCAAATGAAAATCAAACACATTCAAAAATAGCTTTTTTGAATCAAATGAAGGTCAAATGCATTCTACAAAGCTAATTGAATCAAATGAAAGTCAAACACATTCAAACAAAGCTAATTGAATCAAATGTAAGTCAAACACATTCAAACATAGCTTTTTGAATAAAATGAAAGTCAAATGCATTCAACAAAGCTAATTGAATCAAATGAAATTCAAAAATTTCTAAAAAAATCTAATTAAATCAAATGAAAGTCAAACACATTCAAAAAACACTATTTGAATCAAATGAAAGCCAAATGCATTCAACAAAGCTAATTGAATCAAATGAAAGTCAAACACATTCAAACAAAGCTAATTAAATCAAATGAAAGTCAAACACATTCTAACAAACCTAATTGAATCAAATGAAAGTCAAATGCATTCTACAAAGCTAATTGAATCAAATGAAAGTCAAACACATTCAAACAAACCTAATTGAATCAAATGAAAGTCAAGCACATTCAAACATAGCTAATTGAATCAAATGAAAGTCAAACACATTCAAAAAGAGTTTTTTTGAATCAAATGAAGGTTAAATGCATTCTATAGAGCTAATTTAATCAAATGAAAGTCAAACACATTCAAACAGAGTTAATTGAATCAAATGAAAGTCAAACACATTCAAACAAAGCTTTTTAAATCAAATGAAAGTGAAATGCATTAGCAAAGCTAATTTAATCAAAGGAAAGTCAAACACATTCAAACAAACCTAATTGAATCAAATGAAAGTCAAACACATTCAAACAAAGCTAATTAAATTAAATGAAAGTCAAACGCATTCAAACAAAGCTAATTTAAACAAATGAAAGTCAAATGGATTCAAAAAGAGCTTTTTAAATCAAATGAAGGTCAAATGCATTCTACAAAGCTAATTGAATCAAATGAAAGTCAAACACATTCAAACAAAGCTAATTGAATCAAATATAAGTCAAACACATTCAAACATAACTTTTTGAATAAAATGAAAGTCAAATGCATTCAACAAAGCTAATTGAATCAAATGAAATTCAAAAGTTTCTAAAAAAAAATCTAATTAAATCAAATGAAAAACAAACACATTCAAAAAAACACTATTTGAATCAAATGAAAGCGAAATGCATTCAACAAAGCTAATTGAATCAAACGAAAGTCAAACAGATTCAAACAAACCTAATTGAATCAAATGACAGTCAAACACATTCAAACATAGCTAATTAAATCAAATGACAGTGAAACACATTCAAAAAGAGCTTTTTAAATCAACTGAAGGTCAAATGCATTCTACAAACCTAATTGAGTCAAATGAAAGTCAAACACATTCAAACAAAGCTAATTGAGTCAAATGAAAATCAAACACATTCAAAAATAGCTTTTTTGAATCAAATGAAGGTCAAATGCATTCTACAAAGCTAATTGAATCAAATGAAAGTCAAACACATTCAAACAAAGCTAATTGAATCAAATGTAAGTCAAACACATTCAAACATAGCTTTTTGAATAAAATGAAAGTCAAATGCATTCAACAAAGCTAATTGAATCAAATGAAATTCAAAAATTTCTAAAAAAATCTAATTAAATCAAATGAAAGTCAAACACATTCAAAAAACACTATTTGAATCAAATGAAAGCCAAATGCATTCAACAAAGCTAATTGAATCAAATGAAAGTCAAACACATTCAAACAAAGCTAATTAAATCAAATGAAAGTCAAACACATTCTAACAAACCTAATTGAATCTAATAAAAGTCAAATGCATTCTACAAAGCTAATTGAATCAAATGAAAGTCAAACACATTCAAACAAACCTAATTGAATCAAATGAAAGTCAAGCACATTCAAACATAGCTAATTGAATCAAATGAAAGTCAAACACATTCAAAAAGAGCTTTTTGAATCAAATGAAGGTTAAATGCATTCTATAAAGCTAATTTAATCAAATGAAAGTCAAACACATTCAAACAGAGTTAATTGAATCAAATGAAAGTCAAACACATTCAAACAAAGCTTTTTAAATCAAATGAAAGTGAAATGCATCAGCAAAGCTAATTGAATCAAAGGAAAGTCAAACACATTCAAACAAACCTAATTGAATCAAATGAAAGTCAAACACATTCAAACAAAGCTAATTAAATTAAATGAAAGTCAAACGCATTCAAACAAAGCTAATTTAATCAAATGAAAGTCAAATGGATTCAAAAAGAGCTTTTTAAATCAAATGAAGGTCAAATGCATTCTACAAAGCTAATTGAATCAAATGAAAGTCAAACACATTCAAACAAAGCTAATTGAATCAAATATAAGTCAAACACATTCAAACATAGCTTTTTGAATAAAATGAAAGTCAAATGCATTCAACAAAGCTAATTGAATCAAATGAAATTCAAAAATTTCTAAAAAAATCTAATTAAATCAAATGAAAGTCAAACACATTCAAAAACACTATTTGAATCAAATGAAAGCGAAATGCATTCAACAAAGCTAATTGAATCAAAAAAGTCAAACAGATTCAAACAAACCTAATTGAATCAAATGACAGTCAAACACATTCAAACATAGCTAATTAATCAAATGAAAAAACACATTCAAAAGAGCTTTTTAAATCAAATGAAGGTCAAATGCATTCTACAAACCTAATTGAGTCAAATGAAAGTCAAACACATTCAAACAGCTAATTGAATCAAATGAAAATCAAACACATTCAAAAAGCTTTTTTGAATCAAATGAAGGTCAAATGCATTCTACAAAGCTAATTGAATCAAATGAAAGTCAAACACATTCAAACAAAGCTAATTGAATCAAATGTAAGTCAAACACATTCAAACATAGCTTTTTTGAATAAAATGAAAGTCAAATGCATTCAACAAAGCTAATTGAATCAAATGAAATTCAAAAATTTCTAAAAAAATCTAATTAAATCAAATGAAAGTCAAACAAATTCAAAAAACAATATTTGAATCAAATGAAAGCCAAATGCATTCAACAAAGCTAATTGAATCAAATGAAAGTCAAACACATTCAAACAAAGCTAATTAAATCAAATGAAAGTCAAACACATTCTAACAAACCTAATTGAATCTAATGAAAGTCAAATGCATTCTACAAAGCTAATTGAATCAAATGAAAGTCAAACACATTCAAACAAACCTAATTGAATCAAATGAAAGTCAAGCACATTCAAACATAGCTAATTGAATCAAATGAAAGTCAAACACATTCAAAAAGAGTTTTTTGAATCAAATGAAGGTTAAATGCATTCTATAGAGCTAATTTAATCAAATGAAAGTCAAACACATTCAAACAGAGTTAATTGAATCAAATGAAAGTCAAACACATTCAAACAAAGCTTTTTAAATCAAATGAAAGTGAAATGCATTAGCAAAGCTAATTTAATCAAAGGAAAGTCAAACACATTCAAACAAACCTAATTGAATCAAATGAAAGTCAAACACATTCAAACAAAGCTAATTAAATTAAATGAAAGTCAAACGCATTCAAACAAAGCTAATTTAATCAAATGAAAGTCAAATGGATTCAAAAAGAGCTTTTTAAATCAAATGAAGGTCAAATGCATTCTACAAAGCTAATTGAATCAAATGAAAGTCAAACACATTCAAACAAAGCTAATTGAATCAAATATAAGTCAAACACATTCAAACATAGCTTTTTGAATAAAATGAAAGTTAAATGCATTCAACAAAGCTAATTGAATCAAATGAAATTCAAAAATTTCTAAAAAAAATCTAATTAAATCAAATGAAAGTCAAACACATTCAAAAAACACTATTTGAATCAAATGAAAGCGAAATGCATTCAACAAAGCTAATTGAATCAAACGAAAGTCAAACAGATTTAAACAAACCTAATTGAATCAAATGACAGTCAAACACATTCAAACATAGCTAATTAAATCAAATGACAGTGAAACACATTCGAAAAGAGCTTTTTAAATCAACTGAAGGTCAAATGCATTCTACAAACCTAATTGAGTCAAATGAAAGTCAAACACATTCAAACAGAGCTAATTGAATCAAATGAAAATCAAACACATTCAAAAATAGCTTTTTTGAATCAAATGAAGGTCAAATGCATTCTACAAAGCTAATTGAATCAAATGAAAGTCAAACACATTCAAACAAAGCTAATTGAATCAAATGTAAGTCAAACACATTCAAACATAGCTTTTTGAATAAAATGAAAGTCAAATGCATTCAACAAAGCTAATTGAATCAAATGAAATTCAAAAATTTCTAAAAAAATCTAATTAAATCAAATGAAAGTCAAACAAATTCAAAAAACAATATTTGAATCAAATGAAAGCCAAATGCATTCAACAAAGCTAATTGAATCAAATGAAAGTCAAACACATTCAAACAAAGCTAATTAAATCAAATGAAAGTCAAACACATTCTAACAAACCTAATTGAATCTAATGAAAGTCAAATGCATTCTACAAAGCTAATTGAATCAAATGAAAGTCAAACACATTCAAACAAACCTAATTGAATCAAATGAAAGTCAAGCACATTCAAACATAGCTAATTGAATCAAATGAAAGTCAAACACATTCAAAAAGAGTTTTTTGAATCAAATGAAGGTTAAATGCATTCTATAGAGCTAATTTAATCAAATGAAAGTCAAACACATTCAAACAGAGTTAATTGAATCAAATGAAAGTCAAACACATTCAAACAAAGCTTTTTAAATCAAATGAAAGTGAAATGCATTAGCAAAGCTAATTTAATCAAAGGAAAGTCAAACACATTCAAACAAACCTAATTGAATCAAATGAAAGTCAAACACATTCAAACAAAGCTAATTAAATTAAATGAAAGTCAAACGCATTCAAACAAAGCTAATTTAATCAAATGAAAGTCAAATGGATTCAAAAAGAGCTTTTTAAATCAAATGAAGGTCAAATGCATTCTACAAAGCTAATTGAATCAAATGAAAGTCAAACACATTCAAACAAAGCTAATTGAATCAAATGACAGTCAAACACATTCAAACATAGCTAATTAAATCAAATGACAGTGAAACACATTCAAAAAAACACTATTTGAATCAAATGAAAGCGAAATGCATTCAACAAAGCTAATTGAATCAAACGAAAGTCAAACAGATTTAAACAAACCTAATTGAATCAAATGACAGTCAAACACATTCAAACATAGCTAATTAAATCAAATGACAGTGAAACACATTCGAAAAGAGCTTTTTAAATCAACTGAAGGTCAAATGCATTCTACAAACCTAATTGAGTCAAATGAAAGTCAAACACATTCAAACAGAGCTAATTGAATCAAATGAAAATCAAACACATTCAAAAATAGCTTTTTTGAATCAAATGAAGGTCAAATGCATTCTACAAAGCTAATTGAATCAAATGAAAGTCAAACACATTCAAACAAAGCTAATTGAATCAAATGTAAGTCAAACACATTCAAAACATAGCTTTTTGAATAAAATGAAAGTCAAATGCATTCAACAAAGCTAATTGAATCAAATGAAATTCAAAAATTTCTAAAAAAATCTAATTAAATCAAATGAAAGTCAAACAAATTCAAAAAACAATATTTGAATCAAATGAAAGCCAAATGCATTCAACAAAGCTAATTGAATCAAATGAAAGTCAAACACATTCAAACAAAGCTAATTAAATCAAATGAAAGTCAAACACATTCTAACAAACCTAATTGAATCTAATGAAAGTCAAATGCATTCTACAAAGCTAATTGAATCAAATGAAAGTCAAACACATTCAAACAAACCTAATTGAATCAAATGAAAGTCAAGCACATTCAAACATAGCTAATTGAATCAAATGAAAGTCAAACACATTCAAAAAGAGTTTTTTGAATCAAAATGAAGGTTAAATGCATTCTATAGAGCTAATTTAATCAAATGAAA
This sequence comes from Chenopodium quinoa, assembly GCF_001683475.1. NCBI lineage: Eukaryota > Viridiplantae > Streptophyta > Magnoliopsida > Caryophyllales > Amaranthaceae > Chenopodium > Chenopodium quinoa. The sequence continues at coordinate 66,295 of NW_018745663.1, forward strand.
GTCAAACACATTCAAACAGAGTTAATTGAATCAAATGAAAGTCAAACACATTCAAACAAAGCTTTTTTAAATCAAATGAAAGTGAAATGCATTAGCAAAGCTAATTTAATCAAAGGAAAGTCAAACACATTCAAACAAACCTAATTGAATCAAATGAAAGTCAAAACACATTCAAACAAAGCTAATTAAATTAAATGAAAGTCAAACGCATTCAAACAAAGCTAATTTAATCAAATGAAAGTCAAATGGATTTCAAAAAGAGCTTTTTTAAATCAAATGAAGGTCAAATGCATTCTACAAAGCTAATTGAAATCAAATGAAAGTCAAAAACACATTCAAACAAAGCTAATTGAATCAAATGACAGTCAAACACATTCAAACATAGCTAATTAAATCAAATGACAGTGAAACACATTCAAAAAGAGCTTTTTAAATCAACTGAAGGTCAAATGCATTCTACAAACCTAATTGAGTCAAATGAAAGTCAAACACATTCAAACAAAGCTAATTGAGTCAAATGAAAATCAAACACATTCAAAATAGCTTTTTTGAATCAAATGAAGGTCAAATGCATTCTACAAAGCTAATTGAATCAAATGAAAGTCAAACACATTCAAACAAAGCTAATTGAATCAAATGTAAGTCAAACACATTCAAACATAGCTTTTTGAATAAATGAAAGTCAAATGCATTCAACAAAGCTAATTGAATCAAATGAAATTCAAAAATTTCTAAAAAAACTAATTAAATCAAATGAAAGTCAAACACATTCAAAAAACACTATTTGAATCAAATGAAAGCCAAATGCATTCAACAAAGCTAATTGAATCAAATGTCAAACACATTCAAACAAAGCTAATTAAATCAAATGAAAGTCAAACACATTCAACAAACCTAATTGAATCAAATGAAAGTCAAATGCATTCTACAAAGCTAATTGAATCAAATGAAAGTCAAACACATTCAAACAAACCTAATTGAATCAAATGAAAGTCAAGCACATTCAAACATAGCTAATTGAATCAAATGAAAGTCAAAACACATTCAAAAATTTTGAATCAAATGAAGGTTAAATGCATTCTATAGAGCTAATTTAATCAAATGAAAGTCAAACACATTCAAACAGAGTTAATTGAATCAAATGAAAGTCAAACACATTCAAACAAAGCTTTTTAAATCAAATGAAAGTGAAATGCATTAGCAAAGCTAATTTAATCAAAGGAAAGTCATACACATTCAAACAAACCTAATTGAAATCAAATGAAAGTCAAACACATTCAAACAAAGCTAATTAAATTAAATGAAAGTCAAACGCATTCAAACAAAGCTAATTTAATCAAATGAAAGTCAAATGGATTCAAAAAGAGCTTTTTAAATCAAATGAAGGTCAAATGCATTCTACAAAGCTAATTGAATCAAATGAAAGTCAAACACATTCAAACAAAGCTAATTGAATCAAATATAAGGTCAAACACATTCAAACATAACTTTTTGAATAAAATGAAAGTCAAATGCATTCAACAAAGCTAATTGAATCAAATGAAATTCAAAAATTTCTAAAAAAAATCTAATTAAATCAAATGAAAAACAAACACATTCAAAAAAACACTATTTGAATCAAATGAAAGCGAAATGCATTCAACAAAGCTAATTGAATCAAAGAAAGTCAAACAGATTCAAACAAACCTAATTGAATCAAATGACAGTCAAACACATTCAAACATAGCTAATTAAATCAAATGACAGTGAAACACATTCAAAAAGAGCTTTTTAAATCAACTGAAGGTCAAATGCATTCTACAAACCTAATTGAGTCAAATGAAAGTCAAACACATTCAAACAAAGCTAATTGAGTCAAATGAAAATCAAACACATTCAAAAATAGCTTTTTTTGAATCAAATGAAGGTCAAATGCATTCTACAAAGCTAATTGAATCAAATGAAAGTCAAACACATTCAAACAAAGCTAATTGAATCAAATGTAAGTCAAACACATTCAAACATAGCTTTTTGAATAAAATGAAAGTCAAATGCATTCAACAAAGCTAATTGAATCAAATGAAATTCAAAAATTTCTAAAAAAAATCTAATTAAATCAAATGAAAGTCAAACACATTCAAAAAACACTATTTGAATCAAATGAAAGCCAAATGCATTCAACAAAGCTAATTGAATCAAATGAAAGTCAAACCACATTCAAACAAAGCTAATTAAATCAAATGAAAGTCAAACACATTCTAACAAAACCTAATTGAATCTAATGAAAGTCAAATGCATTCTACAAATCTAATTGAATCAAATGAAAGTCAAACACATTCAAACAAACCTAATTGAATCAAATGAAAGTCAAGCACATTCAAACATAGCTAATTGAATCAAATGAAAGTGAAACACATTCAAAAAAGAGCTTTTTGAATCAAATGAAGGTTAAATGCATTCTATAAAGCTAATTTAATCAAATGAAAGTCAAACACATTCAAACAGAGTTAATTGAATCAAATGAAAGTCAAACACATTCAAACAAAGCTTTTTAAATCAAATGAAAGTAAATGCATCAGCAAAAGCTAATTAATCAAATGAAAGTCAAACACATTCAAACAAACCTAATTGAATCAAATGAAAGTCAAACACATTCAAACAAAGCTAATTAAATTAAATGAAAGTCAAACCATTCAAACAAAGCTAATTTAATCAAATGAAAGTCAAATGCATTCAAAAAGAGCTTTTTAAATCAAATGAAGGTCAATGCATTCTACAAAGCTAATTGAATCAAATGAAAGTCAAACACATTTCAAACAAAAGCTAATTGAATCAAATATAAGTCAAAACACATTCAAACATAGCTTTTTGAATAAAATGAAAGTCAAATGCATTCAACAAAGCTAATTGAATCAAATGAAATTCAAAAATTTCTAAAAAAAAAATCTAATTAAATCAAATCAAAGTCAAAACACATTCAAAAAACACTATTTGAATCAAATGAAAGCGAAAATGCACTCAACAAAGCTAATTGAATCAAATGAAAGTCAAACAGATTCAAACAAACCTAATTGAATCAAATGACAGTCAAACACATTCAAACATAGCTAATTTAAATCAAATGAAAGTCAAACACATTCAAAAAAAGCTTTTTAAATCAAAATGAAGGTCAAATGCATTCTACAAACCTAATTGAGTCAAATGAAAGTCAAACACATTCAAACAAAGCTAATTGAATCAAATGAAAATCAAACACATTCAAAAATAGCTTTTTTGAATCAAATGAAGGTCAAATGCATTCTACAAAGCTAATTGAATCAAATAAAAAGTCAAAACACATTCATACAAAGCTAATTGAATCAAATGTAAGTCAAACACATTCAAAACATAGCTTTTTGAATGAAATGAAAGTCAAATGCATTTCAACAAAGCTAATTGAATCAAATGAAATTCAAAAATTTCTAAAAAAATCTAATTAAATCAAATGAAAGTCAAACACATTCAAAAAACACTATTGAATCAAATGAAAGCCAAATGCATTCAACAAAGCTAATTAATCAAATGAAAGTCAAACACATTCAAACAAAGCTAATTAAATCAAATGAAAGTCAAACACATTCAAACAAACCTAATTGAATCAAATGAAAGTCAAATGCATTCTACAAAGCTAATTAAATCAAATGAAAGTCAAAACACATTCAAACAAACCTAATTGAATCAAATGAAAGTCAAGCACATTCAAACATAGCTAATTGAATCAAACGAAAGTCAAACACATTCAAAAAAGAGCTTTTTGAATCAAATGAAGGTTAAATGCATTCTATAGAGCTAATTTAATCAAATGAAAGTCAAACACATTCAAACAGAGTTAATTGAATCAAATGAAAGTGAAACACATTCAAACAAAGCTTTTTAAATCAAATGAAAGTCAAATGCATCAGCAAAGCTAATTGAATCAAATGAAATTCAAACACATTCAAACAAACCTAATTGAATCAAATGAAAGTCAAACACATTCAAACAAAGCTAATTAAATCAAATGAAAGTCAAACACATTCAAACAAAGCTAATTTAATCAAATGAAAGTCAAATGGATTCAAAAAGAGCTTTTTTAAATCAAATGAAGGTCAAATGCATTCTACAAAGCTAATTGAATCAAATGAAAGTCAAACACATTCAAACAAAGCTAATTGAATCAAATGTAAGTCAAACACATTCAAACATAGCTTTTTGAATAAAATGAAAGTTAAATGCATTCAACAAAGCTAATTGAATCAAATGAAATTCAAAAATTTCTAAAAAAAATCTAATTAAATCAAATGAAAGTCAAACACATTTAAAAAACACTATTTGAATCAAATGAAAGCGAAATGCATTCAACAATGCTAATTGAATCAAATGAAAGTCAAACAAATTCAAACAAACCTAATTGAATCAAATGACAGTCAAACACATTCAAACATAGCTAATTTAATCAAATGAAAGTCAAACACATTCAAAAAAGAGCTTTTTAAATCAAATGAAGGTCAAATGCATTCTACAAACCTAATTAGTCAAATGAAAGTCAAACACATTCAAACAAAGCTAATTAATCAAATGAAAAATCAAATGCATTCAAAATGAGCTTTTTAAATCAAATGAAGGTCAAATGCATTCTACAAAACTAATTGAATCAAATTAAAGTCAAACACATTCAAACAAAGCTAATTGAATCAAATGTAAGTCAAACACATTCAAACAAAGCTAATTAAATCAAATGAAAGTCAAACACATTCTAACAAACCTAATTGAATCAAATAAAGTCAAATGCATTCTACAAAGCTAATTGAATCAAATGAAAGTCAAAACATTCAAACAAACATAATTGAATCAAATGAAAGTCAAGCACATTCAAACATAGCTAATTGAATCATATGAAAGTCAAACATTCAAACATAGCTAATTGAATCAAATGAAAGTCAAACACATTCTTTTTGAATCAAATGAAGGTTAAATGCATTCTATAAAGCTAATTTAATCAAATGAAAGTCAAACACATTCAAACAGAGTTAATTGAATCAAATGAAAGTCAAACACATTCAAACAAAGCTTTTTAAATCAAATGAAAGTCAAATGCATCAGCAAAGCTAATTGAATCAAAGAAAGTCAAACACATTCAAACAAACTAATTGAATCAAATGAAAGTCAAACATTCACAAAGCTAATTGAATCAAATGAAAGTCAAACACATTCAAACAAAGCTAATTTTAATCAAATGAAAGTCAAATGATTCAAAAGAGCTTTTTAAATCAAATGAAAGTCAAATGCATTCTACAAAGCTAATTGAATCAAATAAAAGTCAAACACATTCAAACAAAGCTAATTGAATCAAATGTCAAACACATTCAAACATAGCTTTTTGAATAAAATGAAAGTCAAATGCATTCAACAAAGCTAATTGAATCAAATGAAATTCAAAAATTTCTAAAAAAAATCTAATTAAATCAAATGAAAGTCAAACACATTCAAAAAACACTATTTGAATCAAATGAAAGCGAAATGCATTCAACAAAGCTAATTGAATCAAATGAAAGTCAAACAGATTCAAACAAACCTAATTGAATCAAATGACAGTCAAACACATTCAAACATAGCTAATTTCAAATGAAAGTCAAACACATTCAAAAAGAGCTTTTAAATCAATGAAGGTCAAATGCATTCTAAAAATTGATCAAATGAAAGTCAAACACATTCAAACAGAGCTAATTGAATCAAATGAAAATCAAACACATTCAAAAATAGCTTTTTGAATCAAATGAAGGTCAAATGCATTCAACAAAGCTAATTGAATCAAATGAAAGTCAAAACATTCAAACAAAGCTAATTGAATCAAATGTAAGTCAAACACATTCAAACATAGCTTTTGAATAAAATGAAAGTCAAATGCATTCAACAAAGCTAATTGAATCAAATGAAATTCAAAAATTTCTAAAAAAATCTAATTAAATCAAATGAAAGTCAAACACATTCAAAAACACTATTTGAATCAAATGAAAGCCAAATGCATTCAACAAAGCTAATTGAATCAAATAAAAGTCAAACACATTCAAACAAAGCTAATTAAATCAAATGAAAGTCAAACATTCAATAATTGAATCAAATGAAAGTCAATGCATTCTACAAAGCTAATTGAATCAAATTCAAACACATTCAATAATTGAATCAAATGAAAGTCAAACACATTCAAACATAGCTAATTGAATCAAATGAAAGTCAAAACATTCAAAAGAGCTTTTTGAATCAAATGAAGGTTAAATGCATTCTATTAATTTAATCAAATGAAAGTCAAACACATTCAAACAAATTGAATCAATGAACACATTCAAACAAAGCTTTTTAAATCAAATGAAAGTCAAATGCATCACAAAGCTAATTGAATCAAATGAAAGTCAAACACAAACAAAACCTAATTGAATCAAATGAAAGTCAAACACATTCAAACAAAGCTAATTAAATCAAATGAAAGTCAAACACATTCAAACAAGCTAATTTAATCAAATGAAAGTCAAAATTCAAAAGAGCTTTTTAAATCAAATGAAGGTCAAATGCATTCTACAAAGCTAATTGAATCAAATGAAAGTCAAACACATTCAAACAAAGCTAATTAAATCAAATGTAAGTCAAACACATTCAAACATAGCTTTTTGAATAAAATGAAAGTCAAATGCATTCAACAAAGCTAATTGAATCAAATGAAATTCAAAAATTTCTAAAAAAAATCTAATTAAATCAAATGAAAGTCAAACACATTCAAAAAACACTATTTGAATCAAATGAAAGCAAATGCATTCAACAAAGCTAATTGAATCAAATGAAAGTCAAACATTCAAACAAACCTAATTGAATCAAATGAATCAAACACATTCAAACATAGCTAATTAATCAAATGAAAGTCAAACACATTCAAAAAGCTTTTTAAATCAAATGAAGGTCAAATGCATTCTACAGTCAAATGAAAGTCAAACACATTAAACAAAGCTAATTTAATCAAATGAATCAAACCATTCAAAAAAGCTTTTTAAATCAAATGAAGGTCAAATGCATTCTACAAAGCTAATTGAATCAAAAGTCAAACACATTCAAACAAAGCTAATTGAATCAAATGTAAGTCAAACACATTCAAACATAGCTTTTTGAATAAAATGAAAGTCAAATGCATTCAACAAAGCTAATTGAATCAAATGAATTCAAAAATTTCTAAAAAATCTAATTAAATCAAATGAAAGTCAACACATTCAAAAAACTATTTGAATCAAATGAAAGCAAAATGCATTCAACAAAGCTAATTGAATCAAATGAAAGTCAAACACATTCAAACAAAGCTAATTAAATCAAATGAAAGTCAAACACATTCAAACAAGCTAATTTAATCAATGAAAGTCAAACAAACTTCAAATGAAGGTCAAATGCATTCTACAAGCTAATTGAATCAAATGAAAGTCAAACACATTCAAACAGAGCTAATTGAATCAAATGAAAATCAAACACATTCAAAAAAGCTGAATCAAATGAAGTCAAATGCATTCTACAAAGCTAATTGAATCAAATGAAAGTCAAACACATTCAAACAAAGCTAATTGAATCAAATGAAGTCAAACACATTCAAACATAGCTTTTTGAATAAACAAATGCATTCAACAAAGCTAATTGAATCAAATGAAATTCAAAATTTCTAAAAAAATCTAATTAATCAAATGAAAGTCAAACACATTCAAAAAACACTATTTTGAATCAAATGAAAGTCAAATGCATTCTACAAAGCTAATTGAATCAAATAAAAGTCAAACACATTCAAACAAAGCTAATTGAATCAAATAAAGTCAAACACATTCAAACATAGCTTTTTGAATAAAATGAAAGTCAAATGCATTCAACAAAGCTAATTGAATCAAATGAAATTCAAAAATTTCTAAAAAAATCTAATTAAATCAAATGAAAGTCAAACACATTCAAAAAACACTATTTGAATCAAATGAAAGCGAAATGCATTCAACAAAGCTAATTGAATCAAATGAAAGTCAAACAGATTCAAACAAACTAATTGAATCAAATGAAGTCAAACACATTCAAACATAGCTAATTAAATCAAATGAAAGTCAAACACATTCAAAAAGAGCTTTTTAAATCAAATGAAGGTCAAATGCATTCTACAAACCTAATTGAGTCAAATGAAAGTCAAACACATTCAAACAAGCTAATTGAATCAAATGAAAATCAAACACATTCAAAAATAGCTTTTTTGAATCAAATGAAGGTCAAATGCATTCTACAAAGCTAATTGAATCAAATGAAAGTCAAACACATTCAAACAAACCTAATTAAATCAAATGTAAGTCAAACACATTCAAACATAGCTTTTTGAATAAAATGAAAGTCAAATGCATTCAACAAAGCTAATTGAATCAAATGAAATTCAAAAATTTCTAAAAAAAATCTAATTAAATCAAATGAAAGTCAAACACATTCAAAACTATTTGAATCAAATGAAAGCAAATGCATTCAACAAAGCTAATTGAATCAAATGAAAGTCAAACACATTTAAACAAACCTAATTGAATCAAATGAAGTCAAAGCTAATTTAATCAAATGAAAGTCAAACACATTCAAAAAGAGCTTTTTAAATCAAATGAAGGTCAAATGCATTCTACAAACCTAATTAATCAAATGAAAGTCAAACACATTAAACAAACTAATTAATCAAATGAAAATCAAACGAGCTCAAATGTCAAATGCATTCTACAAAGCTAATTGAATCAAAAAGTCAAACACATTCAAAAAGCTAATTGAATCAAATGTAAGTCAAACACATTCAAACATAGCTTTTTGAATAAATGAAAGTCAAATGCATTCAACAAAGCTAATTGAATCAAATGAATTCAAAAATTTCTAAAAAAATCTAATTAAATCAAATGAAAGTCAACACATTCAAAAAACTATTTGAATCAAATGAAAGCAAATGCATTCAACAAAGCTAATTGAATCAAATGAAAGTCAAACACATTCAAACAAAGCTAATTAAATCAAATGAAAGTCAAACATTCAAACAAAGCTAATTTAATCAAATGAAAGTCAAAATTCAAAAAGAGCTTTTTAAATCAAATGAAGGTCAAATGCATTCTACAAAGCTAATTGAATCAAATGAAAGTCAAACACAAAAACAAGCTAATTGAATCAAATGAAAATCAAACACATTCAAAAATAGCTTTTTGAATCAAATGAAGGTCAAATGCATTCTACAAAGCTAATTGAATCAAATGAAAGTCAAACACATTCAAAGCTAATTGAATCAAATGAAGTCAAACAAATTCAAACATAGCTTTTTGAATTGAAAGTCAAATGCATTCAACAAAGCTAATTGAATCAAATGAAATTCAAAATTTCTAAAAAATCTAATTAAATCAAATGAAAGTCAAACACATTCAAAAAAACTATTTGAATCAAATGAAAGTCAAATGCATTCTACAAAGCTAATTGAATCAAATAAAAGTCAAACACATTCAAACAAAGCTAATTGAATCAAATAAAGTCAAACACATTCAAACATAGCTTTTTGAATAAAATGAAGTCAAATGCATTCAACAAAGCTAATTGAATCAAATGAAATTCAAAAAAAAAAAAATTAAATCAAATGAAAGTCAAACACATGAATCAAATGAAAGCAAATGCATTCAACAAAGCTAATTGAATCAAATGAAAGTCAAACAGATTCAAACAAACCTAATTGAATCAAATGAAAGCTAATTAAATCAAATGAAAGTCAAACACATTCAAAAAAGCTTTTTAAATCAAATGAAGGTCAAATGCATTCTACAAACCTAATTGAATCAAATGAAAGTCAAACACATTCAAACAGAGCTAATTGAATCAAATGAAAATCAAACACATTCAAAAAGCTTTTTGAATCAAATGAAGGTCAAATGCATTCTACAAAGCTAATTGAATCAAATGAAAGTCAAACACATTCAAACAAACCTAATTAAATCAAATGTAAGTCAAACACATTCAAACATAGCTTTTTGAATAAAATGAAAGTCAAATGCATTCAACAAAGCTAATTGAATCAAATGAAATTCAAAAATTTCTAAAAAAAATCTAATTAAATCAAATGAAAGTCAAACACATTCAAAAAACACTATTTGAATCAAATGAAAGCGAAATGCATTCAACAAAGCTAATTGAATCAAATGAAAGTCAAACAAATTCAAACAAACCTAATTGAATCAAATGACAGTCAAACACATTCAAACATAGCTAATTTAATCAAATGAAAGTCAAACACATTCAAAAAGAGCTTTTTAAATCAAATGAAGGTCAAATGCATTCTACAAACCTAATTAATCAAATGAAAGTCAAACACATTCAAACAAGCTAATTTAATCAAATGAAAATCAAACCATTCAAAAAAGCTTTTTAAATCAAATGAAGTCAAATGCATTCTAAAAGCTAATTGAATCAAATAAAAGTCAAACACATTCAAACAAAGCTAATTGATCAAATGTAAGTCAAACACATTCAAACATAGCTTTTTGAATAAATGAAAGTCAAATGCATTCAAAAGCTAATTGAATCAAATGAATTCAAAAATTTCTAAAAAAATCTAATTAAATCAAATGAAAGTCAAACACATTCAAATTTTGAATCAAATGAAAGCAAATGCATTCAACAAAGCTAATTGAATCAAATGAAAGTCAAACACATTCAAACAAAGCTAATTAAATCAAATGAAAGTCAAACACATTCAAACAAAGCTAATTTAATCAAATGAAAAAATTCAAAAAGAGCTCAATGAAGGTCAAATGCATTCTACAAAGCTAATTGAATCAAATGAAAGTCAAACACATTCAAACAAGCTAATTGAATCAAATGAAAATCAAACACATTCAAAAATAGCTGAATCAAATGAAATCAAATGCATTCTACAAAGCTAATTGAAACAAATGAAAGTCAAACACATTCAAACAAAGCTAATTGAATCAAATGTAAGTCAAACAAATTCAAACATAGCTTTTTGAATAAATGAAAGTCAAATGCATTCAACAAAGCTAATTGAATCAAATGAAATTCAAAATTCTAAAAAAACTAATTAAATCAAATGAAAGTCAAACACATTCAAAAAACACTATTTTGAATCAAATGAAAGCCAAATGCATTCAACAAAGCTAATTGAATCAAATGAAAGTCAAACACATTCAAAAAAAGCTAATTAAATCAAATGAAAGTCAAACACATTCAAACAAACTTTGAATCAAATGAAAACAAATGCATTCTACAAAGCTAATTGAATCAAATGAAAGTCAAACACATTCAAAACAAACCTAATTGAATCAAATGAAGTCAAACACATTCAAACATAGCTTTTTGAATAAATGAAAGTCAAATGCATTCAACAAAGCTAATTGAATCAAATGAAA